>NC_056739.1:27150706-27368206 GCF_019279795.1 Protopterus annectens | reverse complement strand
CTCCATAGCTTTGCAGACTAGACTTGTTAAGCTTATGGGCGGTAATTACCAGGGTCCATAGAGCCACCTTTGTGGAGTGGGACCACAGTTGCCGACGCCACTCCTTGGGCACGTATCCTGTGGTAAGGCTGAGATTAAACAGCTGCCTTATGTGGGTTTAATTCCTCATTTAGCTCGTAGCACACAGCCGGGGACACCATCCGGTCCCATTGATGCTGTGTTTTAGCTTTAGAGAGAGCAGCTTTCACCTCGCATTTGAGATGTCCGGGAGGCTACACGGCTGGGATAGTTATCTCTCCTTTAGGGAGAGGGGTGAAGTTTGCACTGAACCTGTCTGCCAGTATGTTGGCAATGTCTGTGGGTTCAGTGATTTTGTATCATTTTGGACTAATTCTGAGCATATCTGTGAGTTTCCACCCAGGTTCCTAACATAGCTGAAAAGGCCTTATGATTGTCCTTTGAATCCATGGCAATTTTCTCTCAAAATTGGCCTTAGTTGATTTTATGAGTGCTCGTATTTTTTACTAATAATGATCAGGGGTGACTTCCCTTTATGGATTTTGTTCTATCATGTAATAGCTTTCTCCTCTTATTGTAAAGTTTGTTAATGGCTGGGGTCCACCAGACTGGACGTTTGCCCTTTGTGGAAAGAGTCTTGGTTTTATTTGGGATTGCCTGATCCATGCAGTCCTGGAGGTGTTCATAGAAGGCATTTGTAAGGGCTTCCGCAGCTTGGGTTGTGGTTTCCTCTGACTCAGGGGCCTTGAAGGATACCACACCAGTCTTGAGTAGTGTGAAGTTTGCTTTAGAGAAGTTCTTCACTATGGTCTTTTTTGTTTGGGGTGGGGGTGGGATGTGGATTTCCAGTGAGATTAGTTTATGATCAGATCTCACCAATGAGGGATATACTTCCGGTGTGGAGCATTTGTGTGTGTGTATATATAGATATATACATATATATATATATATATATATATATATATATATATATATATATATATATATGAAGAGATGTACACATGGCCATATATATGTAGCACTATACAGATGTGTATACAGACATATGTATGAGTATACATGTGTATGTACATGTAGACATATATAGACCTATTATAAGTATACAACCATATTCCTGTCATGAGTAAACCTCATGGTTGTAAAAACAGTCAAATCAATCACCCAGCAAACAAATGAACCACTGCAAAGAAACAATAATACTACCAAGGCAAAAAGTAAACAAACAGTGGAGCAAAGCACGGCTTCCTTCTTCATACACAATACTCTAGGCACTCTCAAATGAAATAAGCAATATTTAATGAGGCTAGCGCTTTCACCACCGAACACGTGGCTTCATCAGACCATATAAAAACAGTGAATAAAAAATAGTTTATATACTTACAAAAATCCTCCTTCCAACGCAGACATTGGTCGTCCTTTTTTACCTCTCCCTGTGAAGTTACAGAGGAACCAGAGAGGACGGTCCAGCAGTTGGGACCGGAGGAAAAGGAAGCATTCGGAAGACAACTCCCAGCAAAGACATCGCCGGAAACAGTAAAGAACTTATGCTTTAATTTATCAAAGTTTGCGTTGTCTGAATCAGACGTTAGTTTGCTTAATAGGGGGTTAACGTTTGTTTCCTCCCAAGGTAGCAATTTACATGAATTTTGTGTAGATCTCAGAATGTTTGCAAGGAATGTAGCATTGAAACTCTATTTTAAAGATAAATGTCAGTCTAACGTAGGAATATTGGATGTACCTGAACAGTGTAAAATGAGAAGTGTCCCCCCCCCCCGTTACCTACGCATATTGAGTGTTTTATAAAGCTATGCGAGAATGATCTATATGATTATTTTTTTAATAATAACAAGAGGAAATGTAGATATTTCAATATGAACGTAAAGGAGAAGACCTCACTGAAACGTCTATCTGAAGCAGATACATTGACTATAAGACCAGCAGATAAAGGGGGTGGGATTGTTTTGCTTGAAACTAGTGATTATGTTGCCAGTATGTGCAGCATTCTTGGTGATACTAAGACATACTCACCGATCTCTTTGAGCAAGTTAAATGATTTTCACAAGATTATTGATGACACTTTGTTTGATATGCTAATGTGTCAGCAGGTCACTAAAGAGACTTTTGACTTTTTTCACAAAGATTATGTTCGGATTCCGGTGATTAAAGGGTTGCCTAAAATGCACAAGGGTCTTTTTCCTCCACCGATGCGATCCATCGTGTCAGGTGATAGCTGGGCGACAGAAAATGTCTCCATATATTTAGAGAAAGTTTTGAGACCCATTGTGGACAAGGTACCAAACATTTTGAAAGATACCTACCAATTGCTAGATTCACTTGAACAGTTAGAGGTTAATTTAGAGAAGGGTGTACATCTACTTATTACTCTTGATGTAAAGAATTTGTTTACATCTATTCCAAATGAAACAGGTATCCAGGCCATCAGGGAACTTATGATCACTGACACTGATTTCAGTAATAATAAACAGATTCTTGTTTGTCAGTTACTGGAACTGGTTTTGTCCTACAATGTGTTTTCTTTTGAAGGACAGATATACCACCAGAGATGGGGAGTGGCGATGGGTACATCATGTGCCAACACGTATGCCAACCTGTTTCTATATCATTGGGAGAAGGAACATCTATTTACTCATGAGTTTTATAGGAATGTTCTTGTCTACAAGAGATTTGTGGATGATATCCTAATTGTATGGAAAGGGACTAAGGAAGAGTTTGAGAGATTCCTCCATTATTTGGAGTGTACTAGTGATTTTTTGAAATTCACTATGGAAGTGTCCCAGACTGAGATCAGTTTTTTAGACGTTAGTCTAAGTATTCAAGCTGGCAAGTTAGTTTCTTCATTATTTAGGAAAGCCTGTTGGAAGAACACACTGTTAAGTTTTGACAGTATGCATCCCAGGCATGTTTTTCCTGGGATCATATAGAGTCAGTTTATTAGATTAAGCAGGATGTGTAAAGATGAAACTACTAAATTAAAACAGATAGATTTAATGGAAGAACTATTTATAGAGAGGGGATATGATAAGAGAATGGTTAGGGGTATTAGATCAGCAGTGTTCGACCATTATCAGGTACCCCACTTAGGTGTTGGTACGAGACTTGCCACCGAGAATGTAAACAAGATGGCTAAGGATAAGATTAGATTAACTATTACATAAACAAATGATTTCTTAGCGATAAGGAACATCATCCTAAATAATTGGAAAGTGTTAACAGTAGATCAACAAACATTACAGCTAGTAGGTAGTAAACCGAGTTTTGCTTACCGAAATAACAAGAATCTGAAAAGGTTACTGTGTGACAACTTGAGGTTGAGTGATAGACTGGACGTAAATAAGATTGAGATGTTAGGTACCTACCCATGCGGTTTCTGTGGCATGTGTAAATATATCAGTAGAGATCAGGTATTTATTCACCCTTCGTTTAATTATACTTTTGTTCTCAGGTTTTATGCTACCTGTGATACAGAAGGTCTTGTATACCTTGCAACCTGTGATAAGTGCTCTGCCTTTTATGTAGGTTTAACCAAGAGACAATTAAAGAAAAGGGTTTACAATCATATATATGATATCAAACAGAGAAAAGAACAAAATGCTCTAGCTAAACATATCGTTGCATTTAATGATCATGCTTTTAGCTTTAGAGTTTTACAAATTGTGACTCATAGTGAGAGAGGGGGGGATTTTATGAATGCCCTAGAGAAAGTAGAGTTGGAGTGGATTTTCAAGTTGAGAGCTCATATATCTCCCGGCATTAATCAATATGTCTCACTCAAACCTATATTGAAGTCTAGAAGGTAGGGACTGTGCATTTGAACAAAGTTTTATTGTTATAACCAGATCTTCCACATTTTGTATTTTTATATGATGTATATATTTGTTTTATATACATTACATCATGTATTTTTATACCATGTATTTTATATTTTGTATTCTTTATTATGTATTTTTTATATTATGCATTTTACTATATATGAAGTTTTCTTCAGTTTTATACTGGATAATATATGCATGTATTATTGCTTATATAGATATGTGTTAGGTATGAATGTATTGTTTTATTTGTATACCATTTCATTTTGGAACACATATGATTTTTTGGTATTTTCATGCTTTTTTTGATTCTTTCTCTATTTTTGTTTAGTCCTATTTTTATTATTTTTTATTTTTTATCCTATATTTGTGTATTTAGTGGGCCACAGTGGTGTTACACACACATGATAGATTGAGGTTTGCTATATGTTCCATTATAATTGGAATGAATCTAGAGCATTGCAACCTCCTATGCTTAGGTTGTTTGCTGGCATATATTTCAGTACACATTTTATAGTTGGATTGAATAATTGGTTAATTAATTAATTAACCATTTTAGTCTGTATTTAAACTGGACTGATTCTTTTGAATGTAGATCTGAGGAAGCGTACATCATAGTACGCGAAAGCACTTATCTTGTCTTTAATACCTGGAATAAAAGTTGTTGTGTTGGAACATTGACAAGTGGTTTTTGTAATTAACTATTGGACTTTTTGTGGACCTTTCGTGGTGAGTCTACCAGTGTTTTTCTGTCAACATACGTACAGAGTTATGTTCACATATGTATCTAATCAGTATGAGAAGCAGAGTCCCTTACAATACCATAGTGCGTATTACGTGAGTGTCGCAAACCATTTAAAGCAACATCACCAAATAAAAAAAAATAACTTTATCATAAAAGTAGTGCACCTGAATAAATCATACACTCTACTTAAAATACACAATCAGCCTTATGTAAAATATAACATATTCCTATGGATAAGCATAATGCTGCATCAGTATATGGTTTATAAATGTGCTCTAGTTTATAAATGAGTATACAGCCCTATCCATTGTCATAGTGCATATTTACACTATGTGCAAGCAACATATATCCATTTAAGGCAATATCAGCTCAAGACATTTTTCTAAAAAATCTTTTGTTAAACATCGCTAAGGAGCAATCTGCTCATCAAATCATGAAACATAATAAAATGCTAAAGAGCGACAACTCATCTGCCCCATACTAGAACATTCAAACAGTACAGTAGTCAACCACATCTGCACCACGCATAAATATGTACACCAACCATACACACATATGATCGTCAAACCCAGGTTAACAAAATCAATTGTAAATGTACCTTACTGTCATCAACATGTTCACAACTCCATTCTAGTTAACAAACGGGTTATCAGCCCAATATATTAACTAAATATATATTAAACAATAAATAAATGAATGATGGAAGCCACTTGAGAATAAAATAATTATCATGACTTTCCCATTAAACAATAGATCAACTATAAATAACATACTACATCTACATATATAAATAATATCCAAACAACCCTATATACAATTATAATAATAATTAATTAAACTAATCTCTAGATACTAAACAATCATGCATGCAAAACCCCTGTATGCATATGTAAAATGCTCTTATAACATTATGAAAAAAAAAAAAAATATATATATATATATATATATATATATATATATATATATATATATATATATATGTGTATATTTAACTATACTAATGTAGCATTCATAACAGCCTATGCATATTATATTATAAAAATGCAATCAAACAGATAGACTAAATACTAATCAATTAATCTGAAGATCCTGGTAAATCTTATATATTATGTATGTGTGTACTCAAAATACTCAATGTATGAAATCTGATATATTTATGTTTGGGCATCTGTATATTATAAACATAAATAGGCATAACCATATGCCACTGTTTTGTGAGAGCCCACTGTATTAGAGTGTATGTTTATGGCCTAGGTATTCCCCTTGCATCCAGAATGGGTTTAATGGATATTTTCCCATTTAGGCCAAAACCTTTATCATACACTCTAATACAGTTTGGATTATGCTTATCCATCGGAATATATTTTACATAAGGCTGATTGTGTATTTTAAGTAGAGTGTATGATTTATTCAGGTGCACTACTTTTATGATAAAATTATTTGTTTTAATTTGGTGATGTTGCTTTAAATGGTTTACAGCACTCACGTAATACATGAATACGCACTATGGTATTGTAATGGATTCTCCTTCTCATACTGATTAGATGCACATGTGAACATAATAACTCTATATATATAAACTGTTTTTTTTTATTCACTGTTTTTTATATGGTCTGATGAAGCCACTTGTTATGTGGTGAAAGCGCTAACCTCATTAAATATTGCTTACTTTGTTCAAGAGTGCCTAGAGTTTTGTGTATGAAGAAGGAAGCCGTGCTTAGATCCACTGTTTGTTTACTTTAAACCTCACGGTTGTGTATACCCTCCCAGATGTATCTCACCATATGTATCTGCTATATGTACAGTATGATAAAACAACATATGTGATGCAACAGTCATATTAATAACATGGACTACACAATTTAGGAACTAAAGGTAATTGTTCAATACTAATCAATATGTGTATTGACAGCTATATCGGTAAAACAACAGCTGTCTTCACAGTGGTCATGGCTTAGTTGTTAAGTGTTGTGACTTCAGTGTACAGGGTCCTGGGTTCAAGACCTGCAATGGTTGTTCATTTTGTTACTGGGCAGAACAGGGGCTGTCAGATATAGAGTGGTTAAGGCAGTTTTGAGCAGCTTTAAGTGGGTTTGCGTAGGTTTGCGTGAAGTGAAGCAGTGCTGAGCTATGGGTAAACGTACGGGCACTTACACAGTGTAGGCATTGCTTACCAGTGCACAAATCAGCTCAGCTGTCATATTGCAGCAATGTTGATACTTGCTAAGCATGGCTTAGCACTGGTAACCAGGTCACACCACCCAGTCTGATAATCTGTAATAAGTGTATGTAATGCCATGTACAATACATGCGCCTATGTCCTGTCATTACAGTAGCAAGGGGTGTGAGTGTCACGTGTGTAACACAGACATATATGAGGCCTGTACAGCACTGTTATCCATGTGAATGTGTTATATACAGGTGTAGTATCCCAGGGTACATGCTGTCACACTGGCATCTAGTGTATCATGGCAGTACTACTGTTGACAGTGCTAACCAAGGCAAGAGCAGAGTGCTAAATGTAGTACTGACAACAGTCACACCTACGGGCATAGCTGGACACCAAGGCCTCCCTGTTGTATCCCTGGTGTGTGAGCTGTGTCACAGTATATACCCCTTACTGGCAAATGATCCATCATGTTGAATGTTACTGTAGACTACCGTCTGTACAGCACATGTTAGTGAGGGCTTCCGACAAGTAGTTATGGCATACATATTGTTGTCAGGCATCTATCTGTCAACACACTCATGCTAATGCATAGCTACTTGCCAAGCTGATGACTGTCAGTCCCTATACAGATGTACAGATGGCAGGTATCCAGCTGGGATATGTATAGGCAACCTAAGCTTGATTGACACTGACATGTCTGCCCAGCTGTGTAAGAAGTGGCACATATAGGAGATGTCACCCTGCCACATGCCATGGGTACCTCCACTACACTACCACAATCAACCGAACATGTTTGTGTACAGGTCTCCATCACAGACACTAACCATGTGTTGTAATGCATGTTGCATGCATGTCAACTTGATTACCTCAGTGACCATGTGCAGGAGGCACCTGGAGGACTGGCTGATGCATGTCATTCTCACCCAAAGTGTCACCACAGTAGTGACTGTTGATAGATTGCCCACTGCCACCTGGCAGGTGGTAGGATACCACTGTACACACATTCCCTACACAACCCATCTCCCCTTGGACAATAGCTAGGACACAGCTATGACCACCTGCAGTGATGCACCCCTGTACTGACACGTGTACATGTGCATGACTGAGCATAACAGTGTCTGGGTATTACCACACTTGGGAATTTTATGAAGGCCTTCACAACCAACGCAACACCCATTGCCATAGTCAGTTGTGGCTGCTGCTGTATGGGACATTACATGTACTCTGTTAAGCTCCTCCCATACCGGCTACATGAGCCTTGCAGTACCAGCACAACAGTGTTTTACAAATGGGTTGATAGGCATAGGATACCCATTGTGTTCTGGCATGTGTGTGTAGTTGTGCATGTCCGTATATCTGTAGGGTACAGCATTCCGAGGCCACATACTCCTATTACAATACCCATTGCCACACATTAGTACAGATAGTGTTGTTGCTACCCATAGGTAAGGCATGACAATGTAACACCCTACTACACGTGTGGCATGTGCATTAGATGATTATCCCTGTAGTACCACTGTTGGGGTACACTATGGGTTGTATCGCAGTCATGGCCAATGTGTGATGGTGGTTATGGCAGAGTGTCATCATAGGTTTCAGGGAGTACAATATCCACTGGGGGATGTGGGTGCTGTGTACACTGTCATTACACCAAGGTACACCTGGTATATGTCCCATGTATCACGTTATGGTTACCACTGTCACCATCAACTATACAGGTAACTGATACCACAATCCAAGCCAGTTATGCATGTGCTGTATGCAGCCTACCTGTAACACATTGGACACATGGTCAGGTTAGATGGCGGTGATAGGCCCTGCTATCTTGGATGTTTGTCTGGATGTTATGTGTCTGTTAATGTGTATATGACGGTATGTCACACTACGTATTGTCCATATATACCCATTATATCCCCCATTAGCATACTGTACATGTCTGGGGATGTTCTGCATGTAACATGTAACCTGGGACACACCTCACCCTAAACAATGTGTGGTGTGTGCAATGTAAGCCACACACTTCAGTATCACTACATAGCTAGGTAGGGGTCTAGTCCCACTGTTGCTAAGTAACAGTGTGCGTGTATGTGGATGGATCTACATCAGGTTGCAGTGTATACACACCTCAGTGGGTCACCTGTCCATGTGGCACAGGCAATAACCGTTTTAGTAACCTGTGACATGTGTTCAACTGTACCCCCGATATGTCACAGCCATGGTGTCACCACAGTGACATACCCCATTGTGGAATATGACTACAGACCATCCTCGTGTGACACATGTACACCTACAACACAAATGGATAACATCATAGGGACTGCAATCAACCAGTGTTACTAACAGCTATAATGCATCACTGCTGGATGACTACACTACCTGCCACATATGCATTACACTGTACTCCCTACAACATGTTACACTACAGTACTGTGGTACACTGTAGTACAGTCACCATGTGCATCAGAACCATATCAGCCCGTCCCTGCATTGATGGTATGGATGACAGGGATGTGCCACAGGTATCATCATATGCACAGGGCATCCTTGTGCTGACACATGTACACCTACAACACAAATGGATAAAAATATGGAGACCACAACCAACCAGTGTTACTAACAGCTATGAGGCATCATTGCTGGATGGCTACACTACCTGCCATATATGCACTACACTCTACTCCCTACAACATGTTACACTGCAGTACTGTGGGACATTGTAGTACAGTCACCGTGTGCATCAGAACCATATCAGCCTGTCCCTGCATTGATGGTATGGATGACAGGGATGTGCCACAGGTATCATCATATGCACAGGGTGTGATGTTGGTTTGTCAGAGGCTGAGGGTAGGCCATACATTTGACACCATGTGTGTGGGTGTGGGGTGTACTGTGGTGAGCTGGGCAAGGTGACGTGGTGTGTGTAGGTATGGGGTTGCCCTAGGTGTGTTTGCATAGTGTGTGGGTATGCATTCACACAGTTCTGCCATGTGGCTGCCCTACACAGGTGTTTATGGACAGCTGCAGACCATACCTGGCAGAGTGTGCAGTTCACGGCTTCCAGCCATGGACACATGTACTGTACCTGCCAGGGGTTCCATGGGCACATCCAGGTACAGGCCTCAATGTGCTACTCTCACCTGCTGATGACAACTGTCTGCTGGTACCAGGTCCCTCCTGGGACTGGCCAGGACTACATGCATGTGGCCTGCTGTGGTGTGGTGTGCAAAGCACACCTCCTGCACTGCTGGGGCTGCTACTGCCTCTACAGGAGCCCCTTGGTGTCCTAGTATGTCCACATTGACTGCTAGTTGTTGGCGTTGCTGGCCCACATCCATGCGGCTGTTGCTGCATCCCACCACACATTGAAGCATGGACACACCATGGCCAATAAGGGTCATCATCTCACCATGCCATCTATCTGTGAGCTGGGTATAACCACGGATGGCACCAGACAGTTCACGGAGGTTGTTGCTTACAGATACGAGAGCAGCCCTCTGCAGGCTCAGGCCCTGTCTGTTGTAACATTCCATACATGCCTGTGCCGCCATGACAGCCTGAAACATGCGCCTGCTGGTACCAGCTATGTCACCTATGCCAGGAGCATGATGTCCAGTGGCCCTAGCACAAGCACCCTTGGACATTCCCCTATGTGGTGCCCTGGCAGACATTCGGCTATACCTGCTGTGACCAGACACAGTAGACATGGTTACCACACTTTCCTGTGCACTGCCACCAAATGCCAGCTGTCCCTCTCCTATGGCCACTGGAACCATGTGTGGGGTTGCGATGGCTAAAGGGGGATATCAAATGTTGGAGCAGTGTCAGCCCCTGACATCCCCACCTGTGCTTCAACACTACTATCATCATCTTCGGTGTCTCTATGGACACCAACATCAGATTGCATGCAGGAGGGACCCTGACCCACCTCACCACCTGTTGGGGAAAACAATAAATGCACTTTAAAACCTGTACAGCATTGCCTAACAGTACACACACACACACACACACACACACACACACACACACACACACACACACACACACACACACACACACACACACACACACACACACACACACACACATCCATAACACCTACCTGTCCGTGGCTTTACAGACAGTCCCACATATATGTCATTGTGGTACCCCATCCTGCATCACACTTGTTAACATACACACATTGATACCACTCCTTCACATATCAGTCTTCTAAACGCCTACACAAGCAGTCACACCACAAGACCTGTTACTACATTACCTGTCTGACCTATGTGTAGTGGTTTTACATGGCCTCACTGCTGTCATTTGGTATGCACCCTCTGTATGTCCAGATATCAGGAGCATGGCCCTTATATGTGTGGGTTACTATGTTCTATCCATAATATTACGCACTGGTGTGGCATGTGTATGTAATGCTCAGTACATGCCAGATATGCTGCTCGTTCAGCCTATCATGTGACAACTGTGATATATGGAGATACTCCCTGGTGTTGACTAGTACTTCCCCAATGCATCTGTAGTGCTGCATATGTGGGTTGTAAGTGACCTCCCTGGAGAATGCAATATTAAGGGTGTACCTGGTGTCTACCTTCCCTCTCAATGCCTGTTCCATGCTACAGGAATATGTATAGGCATGTGTGATTACACACATGACAGGTATTCCTGGTGTGTAATGTGGCAGTCCATGTCCATGTACTGCATGGTCCCAAAGGGAGATATAGCTGTATGAACACCCCACAATCTCACATGTGCATACATGGCCACCCACACAAACACACACATGCACACACACATCCTACATGCATCAACCTTCCTCCACTTTACCAGAGTGACCCTACAGACAAACTAACTAACCACCAGGATGTGCACACACACACACACACACGCACACACGCACACACGCACACACGCACACACGCACACACACACATACAGGTGAGGTTGCACAATGCTAGTACACACAGTCCTACTATTACCCATCTGTCAACATGCAGAACATATGGTACAGAACAGCATGCAGTTCAGCTATAGTCAATCCATGCTAGCAACAGCATACAAGTGTATGATGCATGTACTGTGTCACTAGGTGATACCCCGTCCCCTGGATACCACTGCACCCATGTACACAGTATTGCTGTGCACCTGTTCTGCACCCTGCCATGTACTGTACACCACACCTCACAGGTGTACAACCTATTGTGGAATGTGTAGTACTGTGTCAGTTATGTCAGCTTTAATGCTCACAGCCCCTATGTTTTTCAGCAACACATACCTGGGATGATATGTGGACAGTTGTCATTTGTGAATGCCTGATGCCTGATTTACAGCTCTCAACATCAGCGGACCATGTATGACCAATCCAATACACTTACACTAACAACCATCAGAGCATGCCGTGGCTATGGGGGGGGGGGGTGTACACACCCTTCAAAATATGACGCACCCATCCGTGATCTGCACTGGGACCACATCACGGCATATCTTAACAGTACATGTGCCCGATATATGCCATATGTCCTGTACTTTCACATGCAGTGTCTACGGAATGTGCTAGGTGTGTGGATGCTGACCACAATGCATACACTCTGGGAGGACATATGTGTGCTATGATGGTTTGACACACCTTTTGTTGTGTGTACTACAGCAGTCACTGCTGCTGGCAGGGGTATACCAGCATGGGCCATCTGCAATTGCCAGTGTATGTGCAGTCTTCCCTACACATGTCAACCTACTCTGCATGATTGCAAGGTCTACTCATGTGCACATCCCTTGGTGTTCATACACTGCTGTCACTATTGCTGTGGGGGTAGGGTTATATCTGCCACAGGTCCTGAACCTGACTATGTGCGGATACTGCCATTCTTAGGATCCTTAGGATCCCTGCTGTAGTGCACTGGTGTGTCATGCTGACACCCCCCCCTTCAGCCATTTTGCAGATGTATGACAAGTAAACTCTACACGTGTGTCACTTTGCAGTGTCCCATACACTGAACACCACATGTTATAGCCTAGTCCAAGCTGATAATGTGGACTACTGTAATGCCATATGCCATAGTGTATCTCTGCAGCAGTTGCCTACAGGTATATACACTGGAGTTGCACTGTATATGTGTGTAATTCCAAACATGTCCCTATTGTAGGCCATGTCTCCCACCATTATGTTACTCCCTGTGGACACATTCTGCAATGACAGGATGTTAGTTATCATGCAGGTGTCTGACATACCCTTCCAATACCCCATCATGGTCACCCCTGTGATGCCGTGCATTTCACAGCAACAATACATGCACATGTACAGCATGCATTCTGGGTAGGTGTGTTAGATGTGTGCAAGGAATATACCATTGCCATTACATGCCCGGTATGTTGCCAAGCATCTACATAAACCATACTCACCAGCTACAGGCTGCTGCTTGGTGGTATCTGGAGGGACCTACATAAGAGGGTGAGTGATGCAATGTCAGTGGCCACACCTGTGGCAGTGCTACAGGGTGGGTGCAGTATTACAATACATCAATGGTACATTTCCAGAATACTACCACATTTGGATATCTGTTTATCACTACTATGCAGCAACACCAAATATCTATGACATGTCAGATATGCATGATCTACCTGTATGGATGCAGATGTATACACAAGAGTGGTCTACTGATATGCCCTGTGTCCTTACCTGCACGCTCCTCGGCTGGTGTGTGGGTGACACCCACCTCCACAAAGGTGTCCGGCAATTGGTGGCTGGCTGGACGGGCAGGTGCCATGAGGCTGGCCAGGAGCCCCCACCCCTGTGGCGAAGTGATCCCCCTGGACTGCAGCAGCATGCCAATGGGCATTGCAAAGCAGGTCAGTACAATGATGCCAGACCTGCTCATAACTGCAGTTGTGCAGTCCGACATCATTGACCCTGTGGAGTAGGTCATTCCACAGGACGGTCTGCTCCTGCTGGTCGTGGGCGGCCCTGCCAAACAGCACACCATAATGCTGGATTAAGTATGTGATCAGCACTTCATTTTCAGCTGCTGAATACATTGGCAAACGTGCATGTAACATCTTGGCTGAAAGACATAAAGATGGAAACAGGTCTGAGCAACTCATACAGCAAGGTTACCACAGTTCTTAATACACATCTCTGTCACCCCCCCACCATATCAGCTACAACAAACTGTACACACAACTCATTAGGTATGGCTACTGCTTACCTACCAGTGAGGCAGATATTGTATTGTACCACACTTTCTGCTATGTGATTGTAGCCATGTTCCCTGTGTGGACACTATCATTGCTGGCCTGTTACAGACTATTCACCTGCATGCCATTGTCAAGGCCACTATGGTTCCATATATGCCTCTGGTATGGCAGCTTTGTGATTGCTGCACATCTGACATTCTGTGTTACTGGGGATATCTATGCATGCTGTTGGACATGTTCCGGTATTGTGTAGACTATTACTACCAACATATGTTCTATAACAGTGACACAATAACATATACATGTACTATTGGCCAGTAGAACCACCTCTCCAGACCCATCTGTCCATGTTACCTGGCCACATCACATGTGTGTCCCACCTTGGGGCCTCCTCATGTACTGGTCTAGCAATACCATCAGGTGGAACCAACCCAGGGGATGTTGTTCCCCCCTGGAGGCACACACAGACATGTTCCTGTCCCCTGAGGTCAGGTCCAGGGTCTGTTCCATAATGGGCTCCACAGACACATGTGGGATGTGCTACATCACTCTAAGGCAGCCAGTACACATCCACAGGGCTGACATGCTCCTCCTGCTCAGTCTCCAGGCCAGACACCTTCAGGACGTGTATAGCTGTTGTTAGAAGCAGTGGATGGGAGGCTTGTTCCCATTGTGTCCATATAGGGACCCATGGGGTGTCCACTTCACAGACCACACACACCATCCAGGTTGTCCACCCACCACATGTGTCACATACCACCCCTGTAGACTGTCCTCTATATCTACCAACCCTGGCCACCTCCACAACTATACCTTCCATACTTCCCCATATTCCCATTCCATACTTCACAGACAAGGGCAATGTGGTCCCAACAAGGGGTTAACATGTGACATACCCATCCATGTTGCACACACTGCCAGCTGTAGATATCTGTGTGTATTGCTATGTGTGCTGTTGCCTCACACATAGCATGCAGCACTGTGGTAGTAATATAGGGGGTGTGTATTTACATACATATATCTTTGCGTGTGTGTTTGTATATATGTCGACATATGCATATAGGTATATATATATGTGCAGATATATGTGATGTACATATGTGCTCATATATATGTCTACACGTGGGTATCTGTATATTTGTGGGCATACATGTATATATATATATATATATATATATATATATATATCTTTATATATTATATATGTGTACATATGTACACATATGCATATATATATATATATATATATATATATATATATATATATATATATATATCTTTATATATTATATATGTGTACATATGTACACATATGCATACCTACATGTGGGGTACATTCAGATATCAGGTCCACAATCTCACACCTTCCTGCACAGCTGCACTGTTCTGCCTTGCTACAACACAGACAGGTGCCACATATGGACACAGCTTGACATTAGGGGAGTTATATGTAGGACCTGGTTGCAAGTAACCCTATTACACACCTATGGCATTCATGCATGCTACATTACAGATTAACCTGAGTATCCTGCAAGGGGTGGGCTGTGGGTCCCACATGTCCATCATAATGACATTACTTCCAACACCAGCTATTGGCCACATAATATACATACTTCCCATTACACAACACACACTATGATGGTTTACATCTTGTCAATCAGTGCTGATCTGCACAGTGTGGCAGCTATGGCTATGCTCAGGTGATGGCCTCTGCACCAATCAGTGTCCTCCACTTGCTAACTGCATGCAGCTTGCTGTGTAGTAATTCCAATTACCACTGTCATGGCAACCACCTACTATAAATCCCTACATAATGTGGGCGTGGTCCCTTTACCTTTCCTGTGTGATGGACATCCTTCCTGTGTCTGGGCATCAGTGTTACAGACAGCAGGTAGCAATACTTCTTACAGGAGAACCTGCACACTCAGGCCAGCTACATATTTGTAGGAGGTTCCAGAACTACAGACAGAGTGTGAGTAGAGTTGTTGTATGCATTGTAGAGATGTTGTATGCATTGTATAGTACTGGTGTTACAGGGTCTGTGTGTACATACTAGTTTACCTTGGAATGCAGTCTGTCTACATAGCTCTCAACTGTGGGCCTATCCTTTTGATGGCCAGAGGTGTGCCTATTATGTCTTGTCTGTCCACCACACAGGTCTTGTGTCAGGTATTTCACTGGCACCGTGTGTATGTTGAGTGCTATCAGTGCATGGCTACATCCATTTCTGTTTCTAACTTCAAATTTCTGACTAAGGGTATGTTGCAAACTATCCTGTAACACCAGCAACTTGCTTAGTGTATGACAACAGTTTTCCACATATGGGCCTGTGTTCCAGTCTCTGTCCTCCACCTACATACCAGGCTTTGCACATATGACATGCTGTCAGGGGTTGTTCTGTAGTTAAATTAAATGATAATAGTATTATGAATTTTATATTTATATAAAAACAAAATATTCAAAGTATTTTATCAATAATTTTATTTATATAAATAATATGTTGAATGTATTTTTAGTAGGTTTTGACAGAATATGGTCATGTTGCTTTAAATAATTTGGAGGGAAATTAATTGGTGTACTGGGTGGATACACATAAAAAGGAATGTATGTGAGTTTTTGACTGTTCTGATGAAGTCTTGTTGTGGGGATGAAACCTAAGTTAACAACTTTGTGGATTATCTACTTTTATAATAAAGTGTGGACTGGTTTGCTGTTACAAATTTGTGGACATTCTACTTTCATAATAGAATGTGGATTTATTGCTGTTCTCCACGTGCTTTTTTCTTAGTATTTGTTGGTTTGGTTCTAAGTTGGTGTTGTTCTGTAGTGGGCTGTGAGTATGTCATGCTGCCATTCCTGCCATCAGTCCACTGCTGTTGTGTCCCCACACATACGGTGGGGTTGGGGCCATATAGGTGTGGGCTTCACCTACACAATACATGTGTGCCCTTATGCACTTCAGAGGCCAGTGTATGTAACAGTGGTATATGGCCCTGTATTGTTGAGTCTGGGGGGTGCACCATAACTAACCTAGGCTGTTACAACATGTGTGGGTATCAGGGGTGAGCTGCCTTAAGGTATCTAGATGTACATTACCATACAATCAACCTTGGGTAAATGCAGGCCTACGGGCACCTGCCATACAGACTGTTCTTTTTGTCAGTGTGCTTGTGATGGTGTCAGTTATGCTTTGTTCTGTAACAGTTACATCCCATTGTGTCAACTGAGGACTTTACCCCCTAGGGATTGTCTACAGAGTGTAGATAGAGGCTGCTGAATTATACATCTGCATTACTTACTGTTGATTGTTTGGTTTCCTGTGGCCCAGTCTGTCTTTACTATTGTACTACTTGAAGGCCTTGGCCTGGACAGCAACATTTGCAAACCTTTCCAGACTACTGTATTAGTATAACTGTTTCACAGTTGCATTACTCAGTTTATATGGATGTCCATGTCTAAACAGTTATATGACATGGCATATACAACTGTAATAGTACACAAATAAAGTTTTCCCATTTATGCAAACCTGTGTGTGGTGTTATATCCTTTGTCCTCTCTCTGGGTATATGTTGCAAGCAATGATTGTCATTTGTATGGGTGGTCCATACAGTGTCCGAAGGTGGTAACTGTAGGCATAGTGGCTGTTCCATATTGTGTGCACCTTCTACATATGTACCTTACTATACATATCTATGCGGGTGTATGTGTAGTTACATATATATATATATATATATATATATATATATATATATATATATATATATGTGTGTGTGTGTGTGTGTGTGTGTGTGTGTATATATATATATATATATATATATATATATATATATATATATATGTGTGTGTATATGTATATCTGTATCTGCATATCTGTGCCTGTGTATATGTAGCCTAGGGATGTTGATTCCTTCCACATTGTACATTCCCTATGGGAGCAAGACTGTACTGCATGATATGTTAGTGATACCAGCCTGATATCATACAGGTGGGATGGAGTACTCTTAACATCTTGTGCCCATGTCGTGTCAGGTCCTGGGTATGGGATCTGCAACAGTCGGTAGTGTATTGCAGGGCAGACATGTTTAGCTGTGGGGGGCATACCTATTCATACAAGACGTATGTTGTTTGGGGCCTCTCAACCCCAGTAACGGTGCATGTGGACATATATGTTTATGTTATGTTCCCATTGTTATCTACAGATGTATGCCCGTATATACCTATATAGATATATATCTGCTTACATATATTTAACTTGCTGTGTATACATACATATACATGTAGACATATATCTCTATAGATGTATGCATTTGTATGTATATATGTTTATATATTATGTCTATATCTACATATATAGATATGTTATATCTATTTAGATATAAATAGATATACACACACACACACACACACACACACACACACACACACACACACACACACACACACACACACACACACACACACACACACACACACATACATCTACATGTTGAAATATGTTCCCTGTACTGTTGAATGATTGGATGAAAGGGCTGGATGATATGTTTGTGAAAACATCAGGTTATGTATATCTGATATGGCTTAGTGGTAAATCACTTTGGCTATGGTGTGCAGGGTCCTGGGTCCAAACCTTCCAGAGGTTGTTTATTTAGTTGCTGGGCATAACAAGGGTCATTGGATACAGAGTGATTAAGGCACTTTTAAGCAGTTGTAAGCGGGTTTGCGTGGGTTTGCGTGGAGGTAAACACTGCTAACTTCCGGTCACAGTTTCTTATACTGATTTAGCTTCTAAATTGCCTAACATGTGTAGGTATTGCTTACCCCCATGCAAAAAGGCTTAAACCTGCTTACTGCTGCTTAAAAGTGCTTACTCTCGCTTAACCCCACGCTAATTTCTTTAAAAGAAAAGAAAAAAGGGCTGATAGGAAAGTGGTGAAAAAGGAGCACAAAGAGGAAAAGACAGTAGGGAAAATAGCTAGGTATGTGCATGAAGGGTGTAGGGTAGATCTATAGCTGCCCATTTCTTCTACAGCAACAGCTGTGCATATACACTGAATTTGGAGGTTGATTTGAATACTCAAACCCCTGGGAGAGGGGTGAGGTCAACAATAATAAGTTGTAATACCAATTAGACCAGCTTACATGTGTCCAGTGGACATGTGTGCAAAATGGACAGCTATGTATGGGGCGAGATTTTTTGGGGGGAACAGATTGCCCTTTTTTTTTTCAGGTGAGAGTGGGATGTTGGGGAGGGATAGTAGGTATATTTGGGGAGGTAGGTTGGGTAGGTTAACAGACAAGACAAACAAGATGTATATAGGGGCAGTATATGACACATGTGGGGGTAAACACCTTGATTGGGAGGGGTGTTGGGAAATCGGAACCCCATGAGCCCCCTATTGGAAACAGTGGGAATGAGATCCCCACCCATGGACAGTCACCACTGCACCTTCACAGCCCTGAAGCTGGCTGTGCTGGGGGCTGAGTTGCAGAGCCAGACTGACCCTCTAGTTGTGACACATGGCCCTTGAGCTGGCATAGCAGATCTCTGACCTCCCTGTGGATCTCACTATGCACCACGATCCAGACCTGCCAACAGGTGACAGGTTCCTGTCCATGCCCGCTCTCTATGGGGGGGACGAGCCCCATCCCCTGAAGCGGTTCCACCCGAAGGTGGTGCAGGACTAACGAATGAGGAGGTCCCAGGTTGGGCCCCAGACATGCTGGAGCCTGGTGCCATGGCCAGCTGAAGAGGGACAGGTGGGCTCGCTGTGACCGGCCTTCCCAAACGTGCTATATTGTTTAGATTTTATCATATGTGGGTTAGTAATAGTCACACATTCCAGGGCTAGGTATAACAGCATGCATAGATATTTCCATTAATCCAGACACCAGATACAGAACTGTTGCATAGCAAACAGAACACATGCATATATGGGACCACAGTGGTAATAATAGCATGCAGGAACATTGATGGCACCATGCCACCAGTGTTGGAATAATTCAATATAGCACATGCATGGAAACAAATATAAATATTTATCAACCAATAGGACATAATCAGAACATTGGAGTCATTACATACCGTTTGAGGTGGGTATGTAGTTTATTGTTGGAGATATGGTGTGGGGGGGTGTCAATTAACAACTAGTATATTCTTGTAGTCCAAATTACTTTCCTAGTCAGTGCTGTTATCTGTACCTTACAAGTATTACTACATTACCCTATAGCCTTAGTTTGGACAGTGATATGGCTGTCATCATCGTTATACATAAACTGGTTTTACCTGTAGTATACACCTCTTACCTGATATACCTGTGGAGTAAATGTTTGTTAACACTAACTGTTTCTACACATACTCCCATATTCTGGGTTGATGTGCACATAGCTATCTAACTATTTCTGCACAGACTCTGACCATGTCTTGACCACATGCATGTGTACCAGGACATATCTAGACTATTGCCCTCATCAACTTTTAGTGAATTGACACACACATATATATGCTTTCCTACACAGTTATATTATGTAGAACAGTGTGGGTGACAGTGATCAGTGATACTTTATTATTCAGAGAAACTGAAACACTCACTATTCCCTACAATACCAGAGTAAACTGTACCAGTACAGGGTATAAAAGTTTTTATTTCTCAGCATAGTGTTCGTATCCGATGTACCTATGGGAGCAATGTTTGTTAGCACTATCTGAATGTTGCCACACAAAGTTGCAGATTACACATTAGTATTATGCACATACATCTCACTCTGTTACTGTACACACTCTGGTCACAGCTTGACAACATGGGGGTATAGATAGGACATACGTGACTCATTACTCTCCTAATAGTTTCAGGAGTTGCTACAGTGACAGGTTTGTTTTCAAAGATGTTTGACAACCACTTGTATTCCCTGTTTGCTGACTAAACATCTGGGATCATCCCACATACTTCCCAGGGGGAAAGGCAGCAGAAATGGACCCATATACTGGACATTCTGGTCTTATCTGTACAGTTGTGAGGTATGATTCTGTATGCAGCCTACTTCCACTCCCAGGATTCAGACCATGGCTGTGTCTGCTACAACTTAAAGACTGTCCATCAGAGTTGTGTGTGCTATATAGATATTGCTGTGTATCTCCTATCTGCTTTCTGTGTTATAAGTCTCCTGTGCTTTTGCATTCTGACCTTGTATTACAACACTCTTATACAGATTTCCTAGACAGTTATATTTTGTAGGACAGTGTGGGTGACATTGATGAGTAATATCTCATTATTCAGAACATCTGCATCAGTCACAATGCCATACAATACCAAAGTAAACAGTACCAGTACAGGGTATCATTCTTGTATTTCTGGGCAAAGTATCTGACAGACCTGTGGGAGAAATGTTTGTTAGCACAACTTGAATGTTGCCACACACATTAGCAGATTCCACATTACTGTTATGCACATACATCTCACTCTGTTACTGTACACACTCTGGCCACAGCTTGACAACATGGGGGTGTAAATGTGACATACATGGCTTCTTACTCTCATAAAGTTTTGGGGATTTGCTAGTGTGGCAGCTTTGTTCTCATAGATGTGTGTCAATCAGTTGTATTTCCTGTTTATTACCTATATGTCTGGGATCATCCCACTAATTTCCCTAGGGGACAGGTTGACAGGCAAAAGATATGGGCCACTTTACTGGACATTCTGGACATATCTGTACAGTTGTGGGGTATGATTCTGTATGCAGACTACTCCCACTGCCAGGATTCGAACCATGGCTGTGTGTGATAAAAATACAACAGTTCACATCTCAGTTGCATGTGCTATTCAAGATTTGTTGTCTACCTTTTCCCTCTTTTCTGTCTATGTGTCTGTCAGTTGTACTAAATGGCCTCTGGGGATTAAACCAGTCATATACAGGCATTCCTACACATTCTATTTATGGTGCACAGTGTAGGTAACAGTGCTTAATACAACAGTACTATTACGTGATTGCAAATCTACATTACCATATGATACCAGAGTATACACATGCAGTCCAGCAGTTAGACCTTTATTGTCAGGCTATTATGCATTTATTTACATACAAACTATATGAGACTCTTCCTGCCATATTCTCTGATGTATGCAGTACTTGCCTTAAACAATACAGGTTTTATACAGGCAATTAATTTACTAATACTTTTAGATTTATTTCCTATGACAGCAAATGCATGAGTATTATTGACCTGCCTCATGTCGCAACCTCTCCAGGTGACTTCCATGGGCATCCTGGTTCATGGCCCACTCAATTGCAGCTGTGAAGGACATAAGAGGAATATGTAGCCATACCTATCCATGATATACATTAGCTGGCAATTATTACACACATAGTGGGGTGATACTTACACACAGCTGGGACATTCCCTGTTGTTCTAGCCTCTTGGATCCACTGCTCCAAGAGTTCCCCCTTATACTGCTTCAGGTCGGCATAGTGATGCCTGACCTTCTCACCAGTTAGGGGTATGCCAGTAGCACTGGTGAGGTCATGGGCGAGATGGTCCCAGGCTTCCACCTTATATTGGGAACCCTGGTACTGGCCCTGCAGCTGTCTCTGCTCATGGTCTTTGACAAGGAGTCCTGCCATGACTCTGGACTCCTGGATGCACCAGCACTGTGCCTGAAAGTGCACTCCCTCTCCCCTTTCTGACAGGGTGCCTGCAAGGGGAAGGTACAACCTGTTATGAAATGTATTCCTGCCTGTTGGGTTTAAGTAGGGCTGATTTCCCACACTTTTCTGTGATTGGCCAGTTTTGAAAAGGCTAAGCTATGGGCAACCCTGCTTACCTAAGTTTGGCATTGTTTAAAGAGGTATACTACTGGGCACAATGGGTTAGCTGGCCTACACATTGCTTACACCTCCTAAGCTGGCCTGTGCAATGCTTAGCATTGCTTACATTAGACTTTGCATTATATTTTCTTTTTGGCATTGATTTCTTATTCTTTACATCTTATATATCTGTCTGGTATCCATGATTGATGTGTATGTACATTATATGGGGTCCTTGTGTTTTATTGGGACTTCAACACTCTATTACAATTAGACCTCACTTTTGGGCTTACTGCTGTACTCCAGTTCACATTTTTATGTTATGTAGTGGGTTATGGAACATATGACTGTATACGGATTCCTTTCAGAAGTTTAGTTGGATTTCACTATAGTGAGGACTTGTTTGGTAATACCTCATTTTTCTGTACTGCTGTGATGGCTTGGTGGTTAACTACTGTGACTATAATGTATAGGGTCCTGGGTTCAAGACCTGAAAGGCTGTTTATTTTGTTGCTGGGCAGAACAAGGGTCATTGGATACAGAATGATTAAGGCACTTTTGAGCAGTTGTAAGTGGGTTTGTGTGGGTTTGCGCGAGGGTAAGCAATGCTAACCTCTGGTTACATATGCTTACAGAGAGTTAGCTTTAAAATTGCTTAACCTGTGTGCGCATGGCATACCCTCATGCAAATGGGCTTAAACTCACTTACTAGTGCTTAAATATGCTTACTACTGCTTATTGGCACTTAAACTTGCTTACTAGTGTTTTATTCCTTATGACACTAACACCTCACCATTGCATTTAATGCAGTACTGCAGTTCACAAATATATGTTGTTTAGTGAGTTATGCAACAAAAATATTGGTCATAACATGCTTTGCCAGGGAAAATGGAATGTGCTGCAATGGTACTCAAACCGGGAATGCTTGCTCATAAGGTGAATGCTCTGCCCACTACACTATTACTATGCTGCTTCTTTTGCATATATCTTCCTTGTTATCCTCTTCAGCCATTTAAGCTGCATTAACTGTAGCTAAGTGATGGGCACACTCATGCACCTATGGTTAGCTTTAATCGGATTTTAAAATAGAAAAGAAAAAGGGTTTGTTCATTTAATTGTATTTGCTATTGCTGTTGTACATGTGAGGGAATGTTGCTATGGATATATGGACACCTATGAGCAGTCTCGCTCATTTCTTAGGGCTTTCTGCTGTTCTCCATTGTGGGGACATGTATATTCTGAGAGCTCTGCTCTCAGACATGCCCCCTGCACTCTTACATGCTCCGTGTAAGATTAGGAGCTCAGGCAGCATGCCTCATTAATATGGATGGCGCACTGCCGTCCTGTTCCTAAATGACCTCTTCCCCACAGGACTAAGCTAGTCCTGCTCAGAAGATTAGTAAATCCTGGGGTTTCAGTTTAAACAGGATACTTTTTTTTTCTGGGAAGCCTGCTTTATCATTTTATGAAGGGTATCCAACTACCTTAAAGGGGAATTTAACCATACTGCTGTACTACTTTTCAGCCAGTAGCTATATCAGGAATCAGGGCCTAAGGTTTTGCCATGGACTTTGTGCAGAGATGATTCAACAGCCATTATCTGCCTGGCAGATGGTAGAAGACTACATCTGAACTCTTTGGTCACCTTCATGAGATATAAGGAAAGGCGGCCTTGGAATATGTGGCCATCCTTTACATGTCTTGGTCACCTTCATGAGCTATAAGGAAACAGGATCTTGGAATGTGTGGCCATCCTTTACATACAAGCACTGTACTCTGTACATTCTGCAAGAGGCACAAGAACCAGCTACAGATAACTCCTTCTACAATGGGGAAAGGCCTGGGGTATTCACAATTAAAAAAACAAGTTTTCCAGCACAAGAGAATGGATATCAGAAAATTTATAAGGAAACAGGCAAAGCAAGATTTTGCGATTTTAAAAATGTAAACAATCATGTTGTAATGGTGTCTCTGAAATGCAGCAGTGCAAGATCAATGTAAGTTAATCCTTTCAGCAAGATAAAGCTTAACATCCAGATATTTGGCCTGTATCATCAGGAAATTTGCATCACAGAGTGAGATTAAAAGGCTGTGGGTTCTGTCAGTACTCCAGGGGACTGAACTGATATTTCAATACAGACCGTCTAGTGCTGCACTCCTGAGGAACCATTCTTTGGCAGCTCAAATGGATGCTAGTAGATTACATGACACTTGAGAATTCCACAATGGCTGCACAATGAACAACAGCTTTGTAGATCAGTATGTATGTATACCTTTAAGAAGCTTTCCATGGGCTTGCACATATCTATAAATACTGAGGATGTGCGAACCTGACTGCAACTTTGTAGTAAACTGTTCAGATGTAAGCATGTATGCCTGTGTAGTCTGCCAGCTAATCAGTTTGTTTATATTTTGAACTGCTACTATCCATCCTGATGTGTTTCTGTGTAATAAAGCATATAAACAAACTACCCCACCTTTTTTTCTTGAATTGTAATCCAAGACGAGTGACATAGTGTTAAAAAGGGATCCAGAAATCTAGATTCAGGACCGAGAAGGCACTCAGTTAAAGTTGAAGGAATATATAGGACTAGATCTTCCCTACTGCACATATAACTTGCAAAAATAGGTCAGAAATGAATTTCAGGTATCACAGCTTACTTAAATGATTTCTTATTCGCAAAATATAAACAAAGCACTCAGAATGCTCTAAATGAATTTCTAAGTAAACGAAATGTCAGAAACTGGAACATATTGAAAAAATATTCAAATAACTACTTAAAATGTTTGAACTAAAGTCCAAAGCGCATAAAATGAATAAATTAAGGAAAATTACTATTTTTTGCTATGTGCTACTTTTTCACATTAATTAAAGCTTTTCAAGATATTCAAAGTGTAGAAAGTGTTCGCATGTTTGTGTAGTATTACAGTACAGTTATTTCACAAAATACAGTCATTTAAAATCATATTTCACAAAGTACAGTATTTTGAAGAGTTTATTGTGCATTTGAATGTTATTACAAGTACTGGCTGTGTATGCTTATTCGTACATACTTAAAAGGGCCATTTTTCAGTGTGTTTAAGCATAATTTGTTGGCATGGCAGACAGATTTTGAAAACTAGGTCCAGTTGTCTTTGATACTAATATTGCAGAGAATTGGAGAGTGTTTGAGCAAAAGTATGATATTTTCATACAAGCTGCATTTTTTGATAAAGATGACCATACAAAGACATTTATTCTGCTTAATTTAGTTGGTTCAGAAGCCATAGACAGAGAGCGTTCATTTGTGCATGCACCTGCTGTGTTTGTGGGGGACCGGGAAAACCACCATATAGTGGTACCGGCTGAGTAAAGGGAAGACCTTGAGTGCTTAAAACATAAATTTAGAAAAATGTGTAACCACCAAATGAATATTACAATGGAAAGGCACTTATTTTACACAAGAGATCAAAAGCCTGAGGAAACTTTTGCAGCATATATAACTGACTTGAGAAATAAAGCTAAAATGTGCAGGTTTGGTGATTTAAGGAATGAGTTGATAAAAGAGACTGGTGATGCTGTGAGAAAGATTTTGCTTCATGACAGTGATTTAAGTTTGAATAAGGCCATTGAGATCTGTCAGATATGTGAGCTTACAGAAAAGCATACAAATATGCTTACAAATGAGGAATGCATGCTTCCAGTATCTTCTAGTGCTCATGTTGACAGTAGGTAGCACGTGGTTAAAAGAAACAAGTCCAGGTACATGGTAGAAACTGTGAACCCTGCAACAGTCACTGGTAAACCCCATAGCTTTTTAGCAAATTCCAGAGTGCACACAGTCTCAGTGAAGCACAAGGGTGAGTCAGCAAACTCAAAGCATGTACCCTCACCTAGCCTCAAAGTCAACTATTGTAATTGTGGTGGTAAGCATGTGTCTGAAAGAGAAAATAGATAAGTGCTTACCTTTTGGTCAGCAATGCCACAGATGTAAAAAGTGGAATAATTTTCAAAGATTTTGTAAATCAAAAGAGGTTCATCCTTTTATTAAAAGAGAACATTCAAAGAGACAATTTGATCAATTAGAAAGCTGTGACCATACTTTTTATATTGACTGGGTGTCTGTGCTTAATGAAACAGTCAATGCAGTAGATTTATGGGCAAAGATTAAAGTATTTTGTACTGTTCAGATAAATGAAAGACCCATAGAGCTCCAAGCTGACACACATTTAAAGTGCAATGTTATGTCAGCAGAAACATTTGCTAGAGTATATGTGGTTGAGAAGCTTGATTTGGCAAAGTGTGTGAAGCTTGAGGTCTATGTCAAATATTCAAACTTCCAAAATGTCGAATTCTATATGGTCGATATTTGGAAGTTCGAATATCTAATAAAAAAAAAAAAAGAAAAGAAAAATATACACTAACAGTGTGTGCAGGGGGCAAGCGCCCTGCACCCCCCCACATCCCCCTACTTAAATATACCAACTCAGAGAATGCACTTCAGTGCAGAAAAGGGAAATTCTCCCATTCTACACCGTACGGCACCATTAAAAGTCAACCTTCAAACACATGAAATGTTGAACATATGGTCTCAACCATATAACGTTCGCCATTTTAAACATTCGAATAATTGACATAGACCCCAAAGCTTGTTGCTTATGGTGGTGAAGAAATTCAAACTGAAGGTTCAGTAGTGCTTTCATATTACTCTGGTGGGAGCAGCTATGACTTGGAATTTTACGTGGTCAAAAGGCATGTACAGTCATTATTAGGCCTTAGAGACAGTTTGAAAATGGGACTGCTTTCATTTAATAAGGAAATACACCGTGTAAACGTAAAAGAACACTGTTCTAATTGCATCCAGTCTTTTTTTCTACCTATGCTGATCTTTTCAAAGACAACCTAGGCAAACTCCCAGCTGTGTACTCAATGAAGGTAGACACAGAAGTCACTCCAGCTGACAGAGCAGCCCAGAAAGTTCCAATAGCTATGCAGAACAGAATTAATGGTGAACTAAATAAAATGATGCAGCAAAGCATGATTTGTCTAGTTGATGAACCTACTGAATGGGTATCCTCCATGATAGTAGCTCATAAGAAAAGCTCAGATGATATCAGAATATATATTGATCCATGGGATTTGAACAAAGCACTGAAAAGACCTCATCATCCAATGCGTATAGTTGAAGAAGTCACTGCCCTTATGCCAAATGCCACTGTTTGTTCCTGTTTTGGATGCAAAGAGTTCATTTTGGCAAATTTTGCTTGACCAAAAATCTTCATTGCTAACCACTTTCAGTACTCCATTTGGCAGGTACAGATTTTTGAGAATGCCATTTGAGATACATTCTGCTAGTGAAGTCTTCCAGTGTGCCATGGAACAATTTTTTTCTGGATATCTTTGTGCTATTATAGTAGATGATGTTCTAGTAGGAGGTAATGGTGAAGCTGAGCATGACTGAGCATGACAGAAACCTCAAGAAAGTTCTGGAAAGAGCATGTGAAGTGAATATAAAGCTGAATCCTCAGAAGTGCAAGTTCAGGCTATGAGAAGTTACTTATGTTGGTCATTTATTTATCAGTTCAGGTTTACACCAGATCCTTCAAAGCAGACAACAATTCTCGAGATGCCAGTTCTAAACAATGTTCAAGCCCAAGTTCATTCCAGACTTGAGCCAACTTTCAATGCAGCTCAGAGAGCTGACACATAAAGATGTGTCCTAGTCATGGTCAGAACAACACCAAAGAGTGTTTGATGTCCTGAAACAGAGGTTTGCCAGTCCACCACCTTTCAGATACTATGATGTTCACAAACCAGTTATTCTTTCTTGTGATGCTTTGGTCTTAGTGCAGTCATTCTTCAAGAGGGGAGACCAGTAGCCTATACATCCAGAACTCTATCCCAAACTGAAATGCAGTATGCACAGATAAAGAAAGAGCTCTTGACAATTGTGTTTGTATGTTCAAAGTTCTGTGATTATATTTATGGTAGACCTATCCAGACTGAAACAGATCACCTAACTCTAGTCATTATTTTGAGAAAGTCTGTGCATACAGCTCCTGCCAGATTGCAATGCATGATGCTCAAATTGCAAAAGTATAATTTCAATCTTGTCTACACAAAAGGCAAACTTCTTTATCTTGTTGATACCTTATCCAGATCACCCAGGAATAGCACTGAACATCAGGAAAATAAGAAACTTGATTTTGAAGTCATGGAAGTGAGAAATTGTTTCCACACGTCTTGATGAGCTTCAAAATCATACAGCCACAGATCTAGTTCTTCAGAAGCTCAACCACTTTATCAGTCGTGGATGGCTTTCAAAGTAATCTTGCTTACCAGTAGAAGTGCAACCATATTTTCCATACAGAGATGAGATTTTGTTTGACAATGGTATCATCATGTAAAGTCTAAAAGTGATTGTTCCAAAATCCTTGCAACAAAAGTATATTACTATCTTGCATAGTGACTACCCAGGAACTGATTCTACCAAAAGAAGGGTGAGGGGACTAGTATTTTGGCCTTCTATATCAAGGGACATTGAGAGAGTACTTTCATCTTGTTTTGTATGTAGTAGTACTAAGCCACATCAACAGAAAGAACCACTTCAACTAAACCAGATTCCTGAACTACCTTGGTCGACAGCAGCTACAGACATTTTCAAATAGAATGGTCAACTTTACTTGGTGTTATCAGACTTTTATTCAAATTGGTTTGAGATTGATCTAATTCCTAATCTAGCATACAGTACTGTCATTACTAAGATGAAGCATCATTTTGCAGTCCATTGTAGCCCGCACAATTATTTCTGACAATGGTACACAGTTTACAAGCCAGCAATTCAAAAGATTTGCTGATGAGTAGGACTTTACTCATATTACGAGTAGCCCTGAGTATCCACAGTTAAATGGTTTGGCAGAACGTGCAGTTCAAAGTGCGAAACAGTTACTAGAGAAGTTGAAACAAGACAATAGTGATATTTTTCTGAATCTCTTAAATCTGAGAAATATTCATCATGATAAACATCTGGTTCACCTGCACAGAGACTTCTGTTGATACAAACCAGAACCACACTACCAATTAGCAGTAATCTATTGGTTCTATGTGTCAAGAACAACAGATCAGTGAAAGCTCATCTATTGAAGAAGTACTTATCCCAGAAGTTCTGTTACGATAAGACCAGCAAACCACTCAATCCTTTATGAGAAGGGGAGAAAGTGAGGATGCAGATGTCCAAAGGTTTTGATTGGATTGGAGTTGTGAAACGTGTATGTCCAGAGCTGAGATCATACATTGTGGAATTACAAGGAGTAGAATTTAGGTGGAATTGGAAAAATGTGTTCCCGGTGTCCAAGCCTGTATTGCAGTATCATACCTGCAAGAAAGACTCCAAATCTCAGAGTGAGTTATGCTCGTTCCAGTTCCACAAGACGTTCTAGCAAATATCCCTGTTCCTGAGAAGAATCCCAGAACTCCTAAAACTGTTTGTTCACCAATGACTGTCCCTGTTGCTAAATCCTATTCTGATTGCTGTATCACTAGATCAGGTTGCATTTCCAGACCATGTTCTAGCTATACGGTAACTTGGACATGAACATTATTTTTATTTCTCAATGTCTGTAAAATTGCATACCTTTTTCAAATGTCACTTTATTGTGGGCTATTCATTAAAGAGGGAGGATGTAGATCACTATGTATGTATACCTTTAAGAAGCTTTCTACGGGCTTGCACATGTGCATAAATACTGAGCACGTGCAAGCCTGATTGCCATTTTGTAGTAAGCAGTTGAGATGCAAGCATGCATGTCTGTGCAGTCTGTCAATCAGTTTGTTTATATTTTGTACTGCTGCTATCCATCCTGATGTGTTTCTGTGTAATAAAGCATTTAAATTAACTATTCCACCTGCTTGTCTTCAATTGTAAACCAAGACAAGCAACAAGCTTAATTTCAGCTTTCTCGGTAAGAAAACAAATAAGGAAAGGGTGCCAGGGAAACTGTTGTTTTAGGGTGAAATTCAGTTACTAGCTAGTAAGAGCACTGCCTGGATGCCAGAAAAGAAGAGATTTAGAGAACCTGAAAGAAAGTCAACCAGAAAAGGTAAACAGAAAACACTGTTTGGGAAGAATCCTGCAGCTGCTCAGCAAAAAAGATCACGCTTCAGCTTTGCTACAAGAGATGGTTTGTGGTAATTTAGAGGAAAAACTAAATCAGATTTACTTAGAGGTGACTAAAATAAATGAAATATTGAAGGAATATATCAACTGAAATAACAAAAGACTAAAAGACTGGAAAAATAGAAGAATATTTAATTACCTATTCAGATGAACTGATAAAACTGCAAAAATCAGAAGCTGAAATGAAGAAAAGGCTAGCTGAGTATGAGGTGTCAAAGATCAGCTGTTTCAAAAAAATAGTAGTTAGAAGACAAAGCACACAAGGAAACCTCTGCTGTATCACAGAAACTGAAAGGTGCAGACTGTACTAATTTTATAAGAGGATAAATAAGGAAAAGGACTGGTGTTCCATTGCAAGATTAGGTAATTGAAAGGGTACGTTGGGTGTATGCTCCAAACCTGGCCAGGAGAAAGTAGCCAAGATTTGTATTAGTAAAGCTGTATTTATAACAACCAAGAGTGTTGATCCTGACAAAACTGCCACAGAAAAGAAAAGTATTCAAAATTGTTGACAGGAGAGTATTTATAGAAAATTATTATTTACTATAAACCAGGAAGAAGAAAAAAAATTATCCCAGCAATCAGGGAATGTCAAGAGGTAGGTATGAGATTTAAACTGCTGTATCCAACTGTCTTCAGAATATTTTTTTCCTGGAGGTTCAGAGGCATTTTTTGGTTGCAGAACAGGCTAAGGATGAAATAAAAGTTTATCAACCAAAAAGTGAATCAGCAAGCAGAAGGAGATTCTGCTTTACATTCTTCTGACAATAAAGCTCACAGAGAGATTTTGCTAGTAAAACTTTTTCTATTGTTCCAAAATAAAATGCTTGACATTGAGAAAAAAAAACACAGGAGATGACTAGAAGAAACAGGAGTACCTTGGACATTAACCAGAGTATGGTTTTGGCAGAGGAAGATAATCAGAAAGAAGACCAGGAATACTGAAAATTATGAATAAATGGGAGACTATAAAGCACATGGCTTTGCAAGAAAATGTATCTGAGAAAGACTCAAATTTTCTTGACGTTGTTGACCTAGTGGGTGGGCTGTAAAGCATATACCCCACTTTATGTCATTAATGTTTAGAAAAACACTAAAGGGAAAAAAGATGTAAATGTAAGTACAACAATTTTTGTTTTTATCAATATTTATATAAAACATTTCAAGATATATAAACTGCATGTTATAATGAAAAGTAGTTTTGTACAGGGTGCAGTCAGAGGTATTTTAAATGTGTTTGGGACTTTTTTTTAGTGACTGTTGGTTACTTTAATATCCTTATATACAAGTACTTTTTCTTAGTTGAAAGAAATATGGGCTTTACACTATAATAAGACAAGAAAAGCTGGACAGAAGCTAGTTTAAGTTAATATAAATGCTATGATCTTGGGCTGTTGGGGTGGTCATGAGGTGTAAAAGTGTATTGATTATATTATATTATATTATATTATATTATATTATATTATATTATATTAGATTAGATCTAAGACTATTGAGAAAAAAGTTCAATAGTCCGAATCCACAATAACCGAACGCACTTTAACGAAAGCGCTTTCACCGAAAAAGCGCTTTCATGAAAGTCTGTTCGAAAAAAAAAAAAAAAAACAATAAATCTTCTTTTATGCAGGGGGCAAGCTCCTCTGTGCCCCCCCCCCCCCACACACCCTACTTTTATATTCTCACTCCGTGGTCACACTACAGTGGGGAAAAGGAAATTCTCCCTTAACTGCACAGTAGTGTGACCGGCACAACCAGCATACATAACCGAAAGTGTTGCTTCGGTGAACAGCACTTTCGGTTATGTATTTTTTAGGAGATTTCTGTTTCAGCAGAAAGTGCCGTTGGGGATCTGTATGGATCCCATTATATTATATTATATTATATGCAGAATTAAGATAATAATTTCCCTTGTTTTTACAACAGTGGATGAGTAAATTAATGTCCTTGGCTTAAGCTATAAACAATTTTTTGTAAGCAAATAGGCTTGAAAACTAGGGCAAAGTATGAACGACTTGAAAAATACTAAATTTCTTGCATCTGTAAAGATGCTAGCTTGCTGTTTTTCCTATTAGCAAATGTTCTCAATGGGAGACATGAAGTCTGCAGCTGATGGCAGTTGGACAGGGGAATTTTGTACTTTGTGCTCTGAGTGAAATTTACAAAGATTCCTTCATACAGCTGTAGAGTATCTAGTTGTTTTTTTTTTTGTCTCATTGTTGACTACATTTATATGGAGTTGAGCTGTCTGTAGATGTAAGCAATTAATCCTGAGAGTTCTAAAGAGTCTTTTGCGAGGAAATGCAAAAATGTAAAGATACAATGGCAAGTAGCTCAGTAAAGAAATAAAGTCTGAAAATTTGTGAAATGAATAAGAGATAGCATCCTCCTCAGCAGTCATAATTCTTTAATTTACTCACTAGAACAGTGCACAATTTAGTTTTATTTAAAGGTAGCAAGGGCACTATTTTTAGGGCTAAATGTTAATGTTTTCTGTAAGCATGCAGACTGTTCTTCACACCTGGGAGGGGAACAGAATAAGAAAAAAACAGCAATCAGTGTAAGTGGGAACACATGCTGTACCATGTTTTTTTATTATGGGTAACCTTAATTTTAGATTAGGTAACATATGTGGGTTCAGCTATCAGTTTAGGGCAATTGATCCAATCTGGAGAGTTAAACTTCATTTCTTGAAAATATACATATTTTTGTGTTTATTCTAAGTTAGTAGGAGATGGGGTTGGTCTTAAAATGTATTCAGATTTTGTTTGAGGGTTTTATTAAAACAAATGGTCTTGACATAAGTATAAAATTAAATGAGCAGAAATAACTGTATTAAAGACTGGCCTGCCAAAGAGTGTGTACATGTCAGACAAAAGTTGTAAATACACATTAAAAAACTGTCATGTATAATAGGTGGGAAGAATAGCATTTTAATATAATAGCTACTCTATCTATGTTATCTTTGAATTTAAATTATGCTATAGACACAAAGAAAAAGGAATGAGTATTGAATTTTATTAAAAAATACAGAGTGCAAACAGCAATGCTGTAAGAGACACATTTGGAAATAAATGATATGTGAATTTGACAAAAAAAAAGATTTTAGGGTGGATAGTCAGCAGAATATCAAAGATAAAAGAAAAGGTGTATAATAATACTGATTGTTAGAGGGGCTCCAATAGTGATAGAAGAGGAAACAATGACAATGATAGTAGATTTGTGGTAGTAAGGGGCTAATGGTAGGGGAGTAGGGTTACAGTGCCATTACATTCCACCAAAACTGTTATTATAGACCTTAAGAAAATTGTAGGTGAAATAATCAGCTTTCAGCAGGGAATGCTACTTATGGGTGAGGATTGGAATTTGATTCACAATAATGAGGATGTATCAGGGTGACTGAGAAAGGAAAATATAGCAAAAGTGGATATATTTCAAAAGAAATCCATGAAAATATTTGGCATGGAAGATATCAATTTAGTATTAGAAAGTAAAGACAGCATTTACATATTATTCCCCAAGAGCTAGACTGAATTTATATTTCACAGGAGCATGTGTATTTAACTGAAAGCATTGAGTCACATTTAATAACTATTTCAGATAATGCACCAATAAAAACTAAGATAAAAATGCAGGGTATTGAAGTAAAAATGAGACAGTGATGCTTTCTCACCAACCTGTTAAAAAAGAGAAATTCAAGGAATGGATAGTGGAAATTATTCAAGAGTTATTAGAGGAGAAATAAATTTATTTGGAAGGGATAGCTAGCAAGTGGAATAAAATGAAAACAGAGTTGAAAAACAGGGCAGAACTAAAAAAGAAAGATATGGTTAGGAATTAATTAGAGGAGATGACAAGGATGAAAGTATTGCAGAATGAGGGGAATCGCACAGAAGAAGAAGAGGAGCAACTGCAAAGAAAAAAAGGGAGCATTTGGATAATATGCATGAGTTTAGAAAGATTGCTGTTAAGCAACTATTTTTTTATAACAACTCCAAAGCACAAAAACTTTTAGCACAATGACTTAGGCAACAGAATGTAGAAAGGGTTGCCACCAAACTTAGGGATCCTCTGACAAGAAAAATAACCAGAGACCCTATAGCATTATTAGGGATATTTTGGAAATGTTATGAAAATCTGTATAAAGCAGAGGAATGTGAAAACCAAGAAAGAGCACAAATGGAAATATGTATGGAAGACTTAATTTTGCAAAGGCTAGAGGAAGATGGGGCACAACAATTGATTGTTAAGATAGAAGAAGATGAGATAAAAATGATGATGTATAATCAATTAGCAATGAAGTCTACAGGAATAGATGGTATTCCTGTGGAAGTCTGGAACTTAGGAGGGAGAAAGTGATAAAAATCTGGAAAATTGTGTTTAATAGTATTTTAAAGGGAAGAGATGTAAAATAATGTTGAAAAAAACTGTGGTGGCTGTATTACCCAAACAGGATAAACACAACGTGTCAGACCCAGCTTCATATAGACCCATTTCAATTTTAAATTATGTTTATAAAATGTTTATGCTTATACTAGCTAAAAGAATGGCAGAGGTGTTTCCAAAACTGATACCTATGAATCAATGTGGTTTTATTCAGGGGAGGTAAACATTTGACAACATTAACAGAACAATGATTATCCAGAAGGAACCAGAATGTAAGAAAATACCACTGTTTTTTGCTTTTGATCTTGGTCTTGAAGCAAAGAAAGCATTCAACAGAGTAAGCTGTTATTTTATGAGTAGTGCAATGGAAGCATTTGCATCCCCTAATACAATTTGTTTGTTTGTGTCTTTCGGCTTTTCCCGGTTAGGGGGTCGCCACAGTGGAACTCCAGTCTGCTAATGATTGGCAGTAGATTTTTACATACTGGCTTGCTGGGCCTAACGCACAACCTTCAACGAAGAAATGCCCATTCACGCATGTCGCTACACAGAAGACGCTCTAACTGAAAATCGAACGGGCAACGTCTAACTGTGAGGCGACAACGCTACCGCAGCACCACCACCGCAGTATAAGGTTAATTAGGAGGATATACAAAGAACTGGAGGAAAGGATTAAAGTGGGTGGGTTTCTCTATGATAAGCTGTGTTTGAACATGGGAACGGAGCAGGGGGTTCTTCCTTCCCCTTTGTCATTTGCTTTATGTTTAGAGCCACTGGTTAAGAAAACAATGGACTCAGAAATCCAAGGATATAACTGGTCTGGTAATCAAGAAAAGTTGTCGTTCTTTGCAGATGATATTATTTTGTACTTAATAAATCCAGAAAAGGACATTTCAGTGTTATAGAACTTTTTTAGAAAGCTTGTCTTTTAAAGATATAAAATTAATGAAGATAAATCAAAGACTATAGCTATAAATTATGTACACCCACACCCACACTTAAATTAGTTCAACAATACCTATAGTTATGGGGATATGATAAGTTTAAGTATTTATGAGTGTGGATTAAAAAGATTTCTCTTATGACAGCTAAGGATATGTGAAAAGAGACTAAACAAAAGGTAATACGATAACTGAGAAACTGGAAGTGCTTGTTTATGGATATGGATAGTAAGAAACAAGCAGTGAAAAAGTATTAGTATCTTTAGTTTTATATACAGAACAGACATATTTTTACCAACCAGAGGAGACAGTGTGGACAATAATTAATAAAGGATTGAACAGATTTACCTGGGAGGAGAAGAAGGCAAGTGTTAAGTGGAATAAGTGGATCCTCCCAAAAGAACAAGGTGGTTTTAGATTACCAGATTTGAAGGTATATTTTAGAGCTATACAATTAAAGCTAATATATAACTCAAGCAGAAGGTTATAATTCAACGTGGAAAAGATCTTTAAAAAAGGCAAGGGACAAATTACAAAGAAAGAAAGAAATGGAATTTGTGGACACAATTCATGCAAAATAATGTTCAGCAGGAGAGGAGTGAGGTTTGAAGGAAGGCAGGAATTGAGCAATTTATGTAATGCTGGACTAAACAAGAGTCATAAAGAAAGAAAACATATATGTAATGTGCAATGTATGTAAATGAAAAAAGTTAATATGATATCTTTTCTTGTCTATTAATATATGAATGCTTATATCTTAAGTGATAATTTAATAAATGTGTTTAAAAAAAGGCACCATGAAGGGAGTTTTATAAAGATAAAGAAGGGGAAGTCTAACAGTTAGTGCTGAGTATTAAGGTTATGAGCTATTAACAATCCACTTCCTGTTGTTTAAGATTTGATGTGCTCAACTTCCAGTTGTCTACTATGTGACTCTGAGAAAATCACTTAAACAGACAGTGCATTTGGGTCATCCCTGAAAAAAGTTATTCATAGCCGGTGTGTTTACGAGGTTAAATAATTTTTTAAATTAAAATATATTTACAAATATGCATGCCTGTTTTTGCTAATCAGTAGAATGGTAAAACAACAGAACTTTCAGAGTATCATGGCTATATTTCCAAGAAACAGTATAAATGTTAACTTGAGTACATGCTGCTGGCTAATGGCACTGACCCAGCCAACAAAATGCATTAGATCATCTACAGCCCAAAGAAAGCAATAGCTGATGAAAATAATTGTGTACACTGCAGTGTGGCAAACAGTAAGACTAAAGATATTATTATGCAATATATGTATATACACTGTAACATGGCTACAAGGAAATGGACTGACCCTACAGTAGCCCTCTCAGTAAGAGGCTAGACAATAAAAGTAATAACATGAAATAAAATGATCAAGCAATCACAGCTGATTCAAATTGCAAGGTTCCATGAATAACTATATAAAAGAGCACAACACAGCAGGAGAAAATTAAAAAAGAACTTTACATGAAAATTCCCTTCAGGTGAGCAATGGTGAAGGGTGGAAGTTAGCAGAAAAAGACAACTGGGGACAAAATGAGGATAACCCACAGCACCCAAGTGGTACATCTACAGTATGCATGAAAGAAGGATGCTCATAATCTTGCAGTTGATACACAAGACAATTTTGGCTTTCAGGGATGGGAACCCCTGCAACACTTCAAGGTAACAAGCAAGACATCTCCCTATATACGCAGCATCCACTACATGGGATGACATATGTAGTGCACACATATATGTTAGCCACGCAATACAGTTTGAAGCAAAATGCATTGCCTCCATAAGGTTCAATTTTGCTATGTTCAGAACACATGGCAAAGAAATACAAAACATTTTCTTCATATAAAAGTTGGAAAAAAAATGCCATTATATAATTTCCTTAAAATCTTTAGGCAAGCTTTCAGTGTTAGAGTAGTACACCATTTTCTTAATGTGAAACATTTCTTCTAGTTTTACCTAAACACCACAGATGTTAGTCACAGTCTGTCAGTATAGAAGTCAGAGAAGGGATCTGGCACTGTGGAAACAATGCACACTTTTCTCCTAGCCTGTAATACACCTCTCTGCATATGGGGTACCTGTACGATAAAAGAGCCTAAATATCCACCCTCAAAAAATATTTGCAAGAACTGTCATAGTTGCAATTACCTTACCTGCTTCCTTCATATTTATGTAACACTTAAAGAAAAATTGTTAATGAGGCTTTCCTGAACCTAAATCTGCACTGGCTATTTCTCCTTAACACACACACACACACACACACACACACACACACACACACACACACACACACACACACACACACACACACACCACACACACACACACACATACCATATCTCCTGCCCAATTAATCTAATAGCACAGTAATGAAATTGCACCAGTTAATGCTGCATGCTGAATGACTAATAATAATAATAATAATAATAATAATAACTGTCTTGCTTCTTCCTTGTGATCACAAAAACTGTAATGTCGGAGTCCAAATGAACTAGCAATTTGGTGCTGCCTGTGATACGACTAGCCTGACAGCCAGTTCAAAACTCAGCTGTCCCTGCCACCCTTGTTCCCCAACCTAAGACAGTCAAAAAGGAGTTCCATGACTTTCATAGATTTTTGCTGCCCAAGCTTACAACTCCATAACTTAATGTCAGTCAGGCAGTTGGCTGCAAACTTTCCATTTGGCACCTCTACCACATAAAAACTCATTAAATTCCTGTGATGCAGTGCTATTCAGCTAAAAAATAAGGCGTTTTTCATGCTTACAGAGGACTAATTATCTGTCAACTGCAGAATACAATACAATGAGAGTTAACTGTAAGAGTGATTGACTAATTATCTGCTAACTGCAGAATATAATACAATGGTAGCTAACTGTAAGAGGGATTGACTAATTATCTGCCAACTGCAGAATACAATACAATGAGAGCTAACTGTAAGAGGGATTGACTAATTATTTGCCAACTGCAGAATATAATACAATGGGAGCTAACTGTAAGAGGGATTGACTAATTATTTGCCAACTGCAGAATACAATACAATGGTAGCTAACTGTAAGAGGGATTGACTAATTATCTGCCAACTGCAGAATACAATACAATGAGAGCTAACTGTAAGAGGGATTGACTAATTATCTGCTAACTGCAGAATGCGATACAATGGGAGCTAACTGTAAGAGGGATTGACTAATTATCTGCCAACTGCAGAATATAATACAATGGGAGCTAACTGTAAGAGGGATTGACTAATTATCTGCCAACTGCAGAATACAATACAATGGGAGCTAACTGTAAGAGGGATTGACTAATTATCTGCTAACTGCAGAATGCAATACAATGGGAGCTAACTGTAAGAGGGATTGACTAATTATCTGCTAACTGCAGAATACAATACAATGGTAGCTAACTGTAAGAGGGATTGACTAATTATCTGCTAACTGCAGAATGCAATACAATGGGAGCTAACTGTAAGAGGGATTGACTAATTATCTGCTAACTGCAGAATACAATACAATGGTAGCTAACTGTAAGAGGGATTGACTAATTATCTGCTAACTGCAGAATACAATACAATGGGAGCTAACTGTAAGAGGGATTGACTAATTATCTGCTAACTGCAGAATGCAATACAATGGGAGCTAACTGTAAGAGTGATTGACTAATTATCTGCCAACTGCAGAATACAATACAATGGTAGCTAACTGTAAGAGGGATTGACTAATTATCTGCTAACTGCAGAATGCGATACAATGGGAGCTAACTGTAAGAATGATTGACTAATTATCTGCTAACTGCAGAATACAATACAATCGGCGCTAACTGTAAGAGTGATCATTGAAATGGCAAATAGTGTATGCCTGCTGATGTCCTTGTTCCCATGGCCAGAGGAATTTGTAGATTTTGTCTTTTTGAATATAAAAGAATAGGCGGTATCTTTTTTGAAGTGTGCTACATCTCCAAGCTTTGTGTCTCCTCACATTAAAGTAACAAAAAAGATGAAAGACCAGGAGCTGTCTTTTCAGATGTAATTGCTGATGGACAAAAATTGCATATCACAGAGATGCCAGAGTAGAGTCCATGGTCAGGAAACAGACATGGATGTATCTTGGCAATCGTTACTGTTAATATGTTAAGTAAAATAACTTGTCTGTCTGCTTATTTCCTCCAGGCCAGCAACAAGGAGACAAGGCCATTGGATGGCTACTGTACTGGTTACTATTAAAAGTCAGTGAATATAACTGTGTGCTATGCAGTGCTGTGATACAGATGCTTTTTTGACTTGTTTGTGTGGTGCATTCATCTGGAAAATGAACCTACTTGAAGATCATTTATTAATTTATATAACTTAAAATAGGGTCAGTATTTCTGTAGTCACAGGGAAGTAAGGTATCTGGAGCTTATGTTTTTCTGCATGTATCCGGTCTATTTTGATTACCTTTTATTTTATTTCTCTGTGTAGGACTACTTATGTATATTTTAATCTGTATTTGCATTGTTTTCTTTGTTATTTAAGTGAAGTTCATTTTTTAATCTTTAAGCTCCTGTGGCTGATGTTCACTATTTCTCAAATATAAAATTATTCACTGTTGTTTACCAGAGAAGAGGGCAATTGTTGTTATACTGTTGGTTAACAAGGTGTGTGGCACAGGTCTTCCATTACACTGTGTAGGCTTACTACTAGAGAAGAGATATTAATTGGTGTGCTTACATTCAGTTTGATTAAGAGCAGACAGGTAGTTGGTGGTCTTTGGCCCTAAACTTACAGTGGTGGCAGTGCTACCATGCCAGGAAGAAAGCTATGGGTTACTGGAAAATTCTGACAGCCTTCCCTGGAAATTGTGCATGTGTGCTTCTACAGTAAACTTTCAGTTAACCGGAACTCAAGCAACCAGAAAAAAATTGAAGAAATACAGTACAGTATGAATAATTCAGTTTTTCATGTGTCGAACTTTTTGTTTTCCCCCACAGAAACATTCCTTATGGTTTTAGAGTTTTATAAAGGAAGATGCAAGTAAATTCACTCTCTCCCCAACCTGAGAACAAGTCAAACCAAACAAGAAAAATCTCTAAAATGTCAACACTCACTCCATACTCACTCAGACAACACTTTCTCTCTCCGATCTCTCACACAGACTCTTCAGCTTTCACACATCTCTCTGATCTCTCACACACAGTTTCTTCTGCTTTCATACATGCATTCACTCTCTCTCTATTCAGTTCATTCAATTCCAATCCACTCCACATACCACTGAAAACCATTCCGAGTGTCACTCTTTCTAGCAGAAATATAAGTTTAAAATATTATTATTCCAACCAGGCTTTTAATTACAGTAGCTCAATATTAAAATCAAATCAATACAGTGTTTATGGTATGGTATGGTATAGTATAGGGTACAGTATTTGTCAGGTCTCTTTTTAATAGTAACTGTCAAGCAACCAGAAACTGCACTTATCCTGCATCGGTAATCTCCAAGTGTAGAACCTCGCACTCAGTTCTGCGCAGCTTTGGGCATGGAGTGGGCATGACGTACATGATTGGCAGGGGAAAGTAGAGTATGAGTGACAGTTACTGCTACTGTGCATCCTGCGAGGTACTACACTTGGAGATTACCTAAGTAAACATGTCAACACGAACGAGACATAAAAGCATTAAAAAGTGCAGCTAGGGTAGTAGCTACCTTTTCAAGTGCCTAAAGTGGGACAGATTTGTACCTTAATTTATTTTTCACTTACAACGAGTTACCCAGGCACTGTATTCAGATATCAAAAATTACTATAACTAAAATATAACGCACACGTTTCGACTCTAGAAGGAGTGATTTTCAGTAGGTGATCATTCAACTCCCCTTTAGCTACAAGCCTGCACTAATTGAGTATTCGGATATAAAATGTTTATAAAGCAAAGGCCCTTGTGTTTTAAGACATACTATACTCTTCAGAAACGGGGGCAGTAATATGTTTTTGTAACTCTAAATATTATAGCAAACTACTTGCATGTTAAACATAAGATACATTATAACTGCACAACCGCAATTATTAATTTGTGAATGTTAGGGGCACAGTCCATTACCCAATTTACCAACCGAGTTTAACCTGTCCATGTTTCTACATTAACATAAGAGTCAGTTGGGAATGATAGCTTTTCCTGTAAAACCGACTGTCAATCACTCTGACCCACTCATCAAGCTTACAAGCTTAGATGTCAATAAGGTGCTACAAAAGCTAAAAGAATGGGTGAAGTAATGGTACGATTACTTCTGTAAAATGCTTATGCTTTCCCTGAATTAAATTAACGCTACGATGCAAGGAACATTATTGTTCTGCATGTTTGACTAAAAGTACCGGTATGGCAGGAGCAAAATAAATATTCATGCGGGCTTGGGCTGGAGGCGTGTTAGGGGCGGGATTTGCTACTGCGCATCCTGCGAGGTACTACACTTGGAGATTACCCCTGCATCTACCAATCCCCATGGGTGCTGGTTAACTGAGAGTTTACCGTATGTGTTTGTGTGTGTGTAAATATTAATTTGTGTGAAAGGCAAACACCATAGATAAGGGAGACAATGGAAGACCTTACATACATACATAAGACTCAGCAGTAAAACACATGCTTAGTTAAACTGAAGATAACACATACACACACACACACACACACACACACACACACACACACACACACACACACACACACACACACACACACACACACACACACACACACAGACACACACACACCATGTAAGAGGAGAGCCATACCTGGATTTAGTCAAGTATATGCAGCGTATCAGTCATTAGGTCCATATTTATTTGTCAGAGGAGTCACATTGTCAGAAATACAATTGTATAAATTCTCTTCACCGCCAATACAAATGCAATTTTCTGTGCTATTATTGCCTTGACAAGTTTCCGTACTGCTGTTAATGTATTCCATCTTTTATGTATATTGCCACCCTGTGGCTTGAGTTGTAGATCAAAATAACCTTCAGAGCAGCCCACTTACCAGCTAAACAAACAAATGTGACAAGCGCTCATAGATAAACAAGCAAGTATGGTCACTGCATCTAGTGTGATACATGTTTGCCACATTATTAGCTGCAGAAGTACACACAGCTATGGTAATAACTGCAGTACATGGGGCTCACACAGCTATGGCAATAACCGTAGTGCACGGGGTGCATCGGGTACACTGTAAGTATGCTATACACCAGATGCATACCTCTCAACCCCTTAGAGCAAGAAATCTGGACAAAGCCATAAATAAAAGTAGGACAAAGGCCCAAAAATAGGGGCAGTTTTTAAATATTGCTGATACAAACTTAGAAAGTTGATAGCATAACAGGTTTTATATTAGCATGAATTTTCTGAATAGTATAAAGTCTGAAACTCAATTGTCTGCCATTATTTTCTAACTTCATTCTTTAATGATTTACCACTAATTTGGCAGAAAATCACAATTTTATAAAAAACAGACCAAAAATATGAGGCAAAAATCTGGAAATTCTGCGAAAATCTGCACAGTTGAGAGGTATGACCAGATGTAGTTGTACACCATTGACTGATTTTTGTCCACCTCCCTGGGAAGGGAAAACAATCACAAATACACTTAATATTTCCAAAGTCCTACATATATTGCCGGGCACAGAGACATATATTAAGATAGTGCAGGGGAAGCATATGTAGCAACAACACCCAGACAACCTACACATAATACTCACATATCCACAAAGATGTGCAGTAGACTAACGGCTACCAGGGCCTTCATAAGCCTACCCATACAATCAAAATGTGACCCACAAGTTTTATATTTTAGACATTTGTATAGGGGGTGATATTTTTGGTTTGACATGGATTACTGATTACCTCTGTCCATCAGGGACATAGGCACCAGACCAGGGGTGAATTTACAATTTCCCATCAAATGATTCAAGTTACTCTTAAATATGGTAAAGGAAGGACTTTGCTCCACATGGATGGGGAGCCTATTCTAGAGAATGGGAATTATCTGAGATACAGATCTGTCTCTCCAACATGTCCTATTTATGTCACAAGCAAAATACACATCTTTAGATCTAGCAGTTCTGATGCTGTTTGTTTTGTGGATGTGCAAAAGGATCATCAGAGCTGGGTCCAAACATGCCTTCTTCTCAGGAGTCTCTTTGGGACCAAGTAGACCGATAGGGCTTTGAGGCCATCTCCATAGGACATTGTGTTTAATCCTTGTATTCTTTTTCTATGGAAACTTTGTGGACGTTCTATTTGCTGCACTTGTCTGGTCAGGTACATGCAGAAGCGGGCATTATATTCACATCTGGAATGTGCAGTACAACAGCAATCCACACAACAGTAGTACGTAATTGTGTGCCATAGAACATGCACTGCACAAACACCCATAAAGCCGAGAGCAGGGATGCAGCACCCCCATATTAGTGTGCACCTACATCACAGATTCTGGGTGACAAGTGATGTTGGTACAAAGTCTGCTAGTGATGACTCCATAGCCTGGGATATATGTGCTTATCCATGATAAACATGGGCCACATGTCCAAAAGTAAGCTCACATGTAGATGTCTGTGTGCCCTTCAGTACTCAGTGAAGACGCACTGTGGACTCTTGCCTTATATATGGCACCAGTATGCCTGAGTGCATTCCCAGAACTACGGGATTAAGCTTAGAGCAGATGTAATCATATTCAGGGACAACAACCTATCTAACCATAAATCGTGGTTCTGAATTGTTCCGGCTTTCCTAGGATGTCCTTATGTACAGCCAAACCATTGATAGCTGCATGCCTGTTGACAGCACATACACATTCATATTTGGATGGCAGCTAAATGGCACATATGTCAACATGTGCTGCAGCCTGTGTACAGAGTGGAAAAGGCTGGTCAGAGCCATTATATTGTGAGCAGGTATGGACATGCCACATGGAACACCTGTTCTCTGTCAGGACACGCTTACAGTATCATGTATCACATCATCTCTTTGGTGTTTGTCATTATCATCAATTCAGCAACAATACCATGCATTTGTCATTACCCCTCCCTTCATACATACACCATATGCAGCTTTTTTTATGATCCTGTAATCCATGATGGGAGTCACTGTGCTGCATTGTTTCATAACCCCACAATGTATGCAACAGGATAGACAGGTCCAGCAGCTGGGCAGCTGTGCACCACCAGTTGCTGCAGTGGGTTATGAGGTATTTTCAGTGTTACTGTTCTCTGACTGCATGTACTATGGTGTACACACATACACACACACACACACACACACACACACACACACACACACACACACACACACACACACACACACACACACACACACACATATACACACACATATTTTTTGAATATACGTGACTGCGATTTTGAATTTACCTATGTTTTTGACACCTATGTATAAGTGTGTGGGTGACCTTGTGTGTATGTTTGAGGATCAGTTCTCAGTGTATCACATTGTCAACTGTTTTAATGAAGAAAATCAGGCAATAAAATTGCCTGTATGGTTGTTTGCTCTCTGTAAATGTGTTGTTGAGCTGCATGTCATCTACTGTCAGGTATGGTTGACAATATCACCGTCTATGAATTGCATTAGCAGTTTCATTCATTTGCATATGCATTTGCTTGATACATCAATAGCAGGCCTAGACACATGGACATATCTCTTCTGCAGCTATGGAACCCTATTATCATTGCAATTGGTTTGACACTTCCCCTGTTTCCTGCATATCAGCCCTATGCACTGAGCACCACGTATGTGAATCTCGACTATTAATTTTTTTGATTTGTACTAGTCTGTGCATTTTATTCCTATTACCAACTGGCATTCCCATACAGATTTATTTGAGACTTTTTTACAGTGTGCAATCTCAGTTATGGTAAAAATGGAGTTCAAAGGCTGTTATAGGCTCCAAATGGAGATAGCTCGACAAAAGAGTGAAAGAACTGCATAAAAACATTTGCAAACTGATCTGTATTAAGACATCATGAGAGATAAGCAAACTGCATTTTCAACATGAAACTGCTTCAATACATTGGCTCTTGAAGGCACAATGACACTTTAATAACCCGCTGATGCCACTAAACCAGACTCCACAAGTTGTGCATTGGGTTATAATGCAGCAAAGTTAATGGTTCTAGATAAATTAGAGAAAGCTCTGAAAGACGCTGAGGACAAACTAAATCATGACTTCAGATATAATACATGTGCCTTTATACTGACAGCTCAGTAACCGGTCATGAAGGTCATATAATACTCACCAATTTTTTTATGAAGTTAACATTCCAAAGATTATGCTAGAGATGGGAAAAACTTTGAGTGCCCCTATAGACAAACAGGAGATGATCTATGCTATCTGTGCAAATGAAAGGTTAAGCCCTAAAATATATACATGATTCTGGAAGATCAAACAATGCCTTGCATGACACAGGTTTTTTTACCAATATTAAGATGACATCAGCCATGCCACCTTGATCCTCGCTGCCCATTATAACACTTTTACTGAAACCTGGGAAATGAAGACCCATCTCACAACAAAACATTTACATCAAAATGTACACTTCTTCTGTAACCAGTAAACTACAGCATCGTCTACCATCTATATCCAGCTCAAAGCAGGTAAGATTCATCATTATTCGTTCTGGTGCTGAACATGTCGTTTACTTGGCTGCCATTATACAACACCCCCAAGAGTCCCAATGCTCTAATATTCAACTCTTTGTTATCATACAAAGACCTTTAATATGATCAATGGCACTATTTATGGGCTTTCCTCAAAGCTTTTGTTTTTTCAGGCCCTAAATTTAAAGATTATCAAGCACCATATTGAATTCCTTATACTTCACTGCCTACTAACAGCACAACATCATAGTCCGAGACAAGGTTGCCTGCTATGCTCCCCTGTTCTAATCCTAGCTATAGAACTATTGGTTAGAGTTTTACTTCACCGTCCCAAGGCATCCAGATAGAAAATTCTGAAATGTACAGTCTGATTGCTTGCTTTTGATGGAAGATACAAAAGACAGATATTCCCATATTGCACGTTACATTACAAAGGTCTGCACACTTGGCTGGATTAAGAGGTAACCTAGGGAATGCTGTTATGTTCTCTGTCTGTATGGGGTGGGGATGAGGTATAAGAGCAAACAGTCCTGCATATCCCTTTGCTTGGTATAATGGTTCATTCAAATACCCAGGCATGTAGTTGTACCCCCATACCTATAAAATTCTAGTACTTGAATTTTGCTCAGTTCGGGAGAAACTTTTTATAGAAGTCCATATTTAGCGATATAACAGTCTCTCCTTATTAGGTAGAGTGACAGTGAACATGTTTGTTTGTTCATAGAACTTTTATGTTTTGAGATATGCTTTGATGCTACCCATGTTTTAAAAGCTAGCCAAATTTATTAAACTAGCAGCATTTGGGTGACAGAATGGGAAACAAAGGGTCACTTCAGCAACCTTATTTACCCTAGCTACCCTTCAAATTATAGCACACCCAGACCTTAAAAAATAAGTATAGGCTTTTATCTGGCTCAATGGTTCAGTGATTAACATTGTTGCCTCACAGCAAGAGGTTCTCTGGTTTGATTCTCGGCTGGGGTGCCTTCTGTGTGGAGTTTACATGTCCTCCCTGTGTTCACATGGTTTTCCTCCAGGTACTCTGGTTTCCTCCCACATCCCAAAGACATACCTCTGTAGTGTTTCTCCCCAGGTCTCTACTGAAACTACGCTTTGTCCTAGTCAGATTTTCCCAGTAAACAAATGATAAATACAATAAAAAAATAAATTAAATCTTCCAAAGATTAACTGCATGGTGGAAAAAGAGAATAAACGTTGGGTGAGACAGGAAACAGCTGGACTTAACAGTGATATATCATTGACAGTACACCTGTTTCCTCATACCTTGCCAAAAGAATTAGAGCATTGGAAAAGCTTGAAGTCTACTCCACAAGTGCTTAAAGTAATCTGGAAAAGTTTTAGATTTTCAATAGCCATATGAAAAATTATTAACAAAACTTTATAGTTGCATGACTTGGAGAGCAATGCTACTAAGATATTAACAGCCCTAACAACTTAATGGGACAATTTCCTCAAATCACAATTCCTCACTGTGCTAGCTTGCACTGCACTTGAATTATTTTTAGTGCTGTTTTAGCTGCTTTTCTGTAAAAAAAAAAATCTAAAATTGTTTCTTGCCTTTCCTGTAGCTAGTCTAGTCCAGATACAGATTTGCTGTATCCAGGACTGTTTGTAAGCTTCTGAGCCCCCCAAGCCTTTCTGTGTCGGAGGGAAGCCTTCCAGCTTGTTAGTGGGAGTGGTAAGCATTAGGTAGCCTATCTACCACAAGAGTAGTTTCTGGCCCAGAAATTGTAGTTTATTGACTGTTTGGGCATTTTTTTCCATCTCCTTCAACTTTCTGGTTTAAAAGCCAGCGTTTGCTCTTTTCCCATCTTTCCTGTAACTAGTCTAGTCCAGATACAGATGTGTTGTATCCAGGACTGTATGTAAGCTTCTGAGCCCCCCAAGCCTTTCTGTGTTGTGGGGAAGCCTTCTAGCTTATTAGTGGGAGTGGTAAGCACTAGGTAGCCTATCTACCATGAGAGGAGTGGTTTCTGCCCCAGAATTTGTAGTTTATTGGCCATTTGGGCAGATTTTCCATCTCTTTCAACTTTCTGGTTTAAAAGCCTGTGTTTTCACTTGTTTCCCACTTTTCCTGTAACTAGTCTAGTCCAGATACAGATTTGCTGTATCTAGGACTGTTTGTAAGCTTCTAAGAGGTGCCAAAGTCCGATCTTCAATTTTCCCCTTACATCTGCTAGTTCTCTTTTCTCCTGCACTTTTACTAGCTTATTAGTCTAGCACTTTACTATACCAGACTTCTTGTAGCAATTATTGTAGCACACAAAAGTGCTACCAGCACTAAACGTTCTACAAGGAAACAGCTCCAGTAATTATTATTAATGCCCACCCCACCAGGCATGTCTAAAGGTCAGTTTCCTGTGCTTTCTCTTATTAACCTGGTGAACTTGGGCATCCTGGCACAATGTAGCAACTGCCTCATGTACACCAACACCCTCTCCTCTTACCTCCCAACACTCAGACTTGTGAGAGATGCACTTATATATCCAAACTGGAAGCCACGCAGTCTCCAGCCAAGACCGGAATAGCAGGTCAAGAGGAGACGGTCAACACTTGCACCACACCACATGGTACACAAAGCCCTTCAGAACACACACCAGCACTGCCTTCACATAAAAACACAAACTACACACCCACCTTTGCGGAGGTTCTGAATAAAAATCTACCCAAACAGCAGAGACCTCAAAGGCAGAAACGCACTCGACCACCACAACACAACACTAATCATGAGACACATAATTCTCCTAAACAGTGTGCCACTCAACCAAAGCCCCTAAGGCAAAACAGCATGCCCAACACACTAGTCATAGGTGACTTGATAATGAGGCACACTGATGTCTCACTCACTAGGTTGAATAAGGAGAAAGTAACAATCAGCTGCCTGTCAGGTGCCAGGATCCACCACATAACACACTCACTCAGGTCCCTCAACAACAGGTGCAAATATGACTCTGTCATTGTACATGTGGGTGTGAATGACCCGAGCCATCCCTCCCTGGACTACATGAAAAGAGACATAGAGGAGCTCTCAGATTATGTGGCCCAGGCGAGTATGACCCTAGCCCTGAGAAGCATCCTACCATCACCCAGAATGATACCACAGTACAAGCAGAAAATGATTGATTTCAACAATTAGCTAAGTTTCTGGTGTCATTCTAAGGGGATCCAGTATCTGTCTGCCTGGGATGACATGATTGACAGACCTCGATGCTTTACCAGAGATGGCCTGCATCTGTCACCCCTGGGATTCTGGATACTGGCCAAGGCTCTTGCCACCCCTATAGGGCCTGTTTTTAGGCGGTGTTCCAAAGATTAAATTACCAGTGTAACAGCTACAAACAAATGCATTCTGAAGGTCATGCTGCTCAACTCTAGAAGTCTAAATATCAAATTCCACTTGCTCAAAGCACTCCTTAAAATCGAGAACATTGACATTTGAGCTGTAACAGAGACCTGGTTCAAGGCAGCAGAAAGCACCCCTGCACTACCAGGCTATAACTCATTCCACACCTTTCAGCCCTAGAACTTGAACCAAAGCTCCAAAGGTGGTGGTGTTTCCATATTCACAAAGGTTGCACACACCTCCAGACTGGTAGCCCAACATAACGCATCAGAGATACTTCAAGTGCAGGTAACATTGGATAAGACAGCGATTCGAGTCGTAGCCTGTTATATGTCCCCAACCATGTCCCAAGACTCAGACTCCATGTTCCTAATCACCCTGGAGAATATTAGGGTCCAACCTAACACTCTCATACTGGGCAACTTCAACTACCCCTCCATTAACTGGGAAAACTACTCATGTACCAATACACTTGCCCAACGTTTCCTGGAATTCATTAATTCCAATGCCCTGGACCATCTCGTTCTTTCCCCCACTAGAGGTAGCAACATCCTTGACCTGGTCATTACTAACATGGGTGACCATTGCTCCACACCAATAGTCAACTCCTCCCTGGTTAGATCTGACCACAAACTAATCACCTTGGAAATCCACATCCCTCCCACCCCCTACCCCCGCAATGGTAACCACCATGAAAAACTTCTCCAAAGCTAACGTTGGGCTCCTAAAAACACAGGTGGCTAACTTCATGGCATTCATGGAAATGGAGAACAGTTGCATGACTGCAGAATCATACACCAATGCACTGTACAAACAGATACACAAGTGCATGGCTCTCACCATACCCAATAGAACCAAGATGCTCCCCTCCAAAAAAAGGAAGCCAATCTAGTGGTCTCCTGCCATAAACAAACTGTACAACAAAAGGAGGAAACTGATGCGGAGTAAGGTGAAGTCCCAAGACTGTTTAAAACTCCCTTATCAGCCTCAAAAAAATGTTGAGATCCCTCATCAAATCCTCTAAAGCTAGCTATGAAAACAGAATTGCAGCAGATAGTAAAGACAACCACAAGACCTTCTATAGTTATGTAGAGAATCTCCATGACAATACCCAGATTTGCTCTAAGGTACTGCACAATGGTACCTCCTATACCGACCCAACAGATATTGCCAAAATACTGGGAGACAGATTCATTGCCAACTTTAACCTTCTCTCCCCTCAAATGACCAATCATAATACCAGTAGATTGCCAGGCAGACAGTATTACTGCTGCACAGGTTAAAACAGCACTGTCCAAGGCCATGAATACAGCTTCTATAGGACCTGACAATATCCCTGGCTGTGTTCTACATGAACTACAGAGTGAACTGGCACCTTACCTGTGTGCCCTGTTCAATCACAGCCTCACCTCAGGCTTTGTCCCTACCAAATGGTGCACTGCTATAGTCATCCCTCTCCACAAAGGAGGAGTGACTACAGACCCTGGGAACTATCGTCCCATTAGCCTGACAAGTCTGATATGCAAAGCTGTGGAATGCATCATCATGGACCTAATAAACAAGGATATAGGAAATCTCCAAACTGGATCTCACACAGTTTGGTTTTGTGAAGGGTAGATCATGCCTGCTCAACTTGGTCGACTTCTTTGAGTCAATCACCAGAGCTGTGGATGAAGGCAAGGTGGTTCATACAGCCTACCTTGATCTGGCCAAGGCCTTTTAAATCTATTCCCCACTCAGGAATCATAGAAAAACTGACGAAGCTAGGCATCAACCCCTATATCACTAGGTGGGTTGCAAACTGGTTCACAGATAGAACTCACAGTGTGAAAGTAGCTGACTCCAAGTCGGACTGCAAACCAGTCACGAGTGGAGTCACACAGGGATCGGTCCTGGGTCCTCTTCTGTTTGATACCTACTTCTCAGAAGTCCAGGCCAACATGAAGGGACTCTGGCTGATAAAGTTTGCAGATGATTGCAAGTTGGAAGCCATTATTAACTCCCCAAGTGATGTTGACATCCTATAGAAAAGCCTCACTGAGACCAATGACAGGTGTTAGAACCATGGCCTTAAGCTCAATGCCACAACCTCTCTTTTGACCACCACATTGCCATTGTGGTCAGAAAGTCCTTCTATGTGGCACATCTCATTACTAAGGGTTTTGCATCCAGGAAGAAAGAGGTCATTATCTCCCTGTACTCTTCCCTCATTAGGCCAATCATCAAGTACAATGCCTCATTTGGTAAGTACCTCACTAGACACCTGCAACAACTGGAGAGGCCACAAAATTACCTCACAAAGAGGATCTTAGGCCTTAAACACTTGCCCTATATGGATAGACTCAAAAAACTCCAACTATTCTCTGTCTCATATCGCCTACTTAGAGGGGATCTCTGCTTGACTTACAAAGCCATGTCTGACCCAGCTCTGTTAGAAATGCTACATCTAAAGAAATCCCAATCCCTCCACACCACATGCTCCAGAGACCTTAACCTCATTACCACAATCAACAGAACATGCTGGAGGGACAGGTTCATAACCCAGAGACTGCCCATGCTATGGAATAGACTTCCCATACATTACAATCAGAGCACCTCACTGGCCCTCTTGAAGAGAAATCTTGATGAGTGGCTGCGAAATAGAAAATTCACCCCAGGGATTACTCCAGTGGCTCTACTCGACAGAGGCACTGGAAACTAAGGTCAGGTGGCATGATGCCAGGGTAATCCTATGGGCTAGGCTTGTAAAGGCTCCAGGACCATTAGCCTAGTACACACTTATGAACCTATGAACCTCAGAGACTGCATGCAATTTACTAATATGGATCACTAGAGTTGTTTTTCTTTCTTTTTTTTTACGTTTTTACTAATTGGGTAAGTAGTGCTGAAGTGATCACAAAGGAAATGAATTACAGTACATTCCTTGCCTGTTAGTCAGTGGATAAAGTGTCATTATCAACGAGTCCCTTGCCTACAAAACAATGGATAAACTGTCATTATTATTCATATACATTCAATATAGCACTCACAATGGATGCTCTACTTAAGGGTAACCGGGGGGGGGGGGTGCAACCTGGCAGGAATCTATTAGGAAGTTATTAAGTATTTCATAGAAAAACATTTGATGACTTTATGCAGGTTTAACGGTTTAATGTGATCATCATTAGGTGAAAGAAACTACTTTTCTTCTCTGGGAAAAAAAACATTCTTCTTCACAAGTGGACAGTACTTGACCCTGAAGGAGAATGCGGATAGTGGCTTTGAGAATGAAAATGAATGTGAACCATGTAGTACCCCCCCTCCCCCGACATAGCACCCAAATCTCAATCGGCCCATTACGTTACAACAAAATATGTAATTCAAAATTTAGGCTTTCAAATACTGTAGGAATAAGAACATTGATTGTGGAGGATTCAAAGGATCCTAGTGACATGGAAATAAATTACCTACTTAACTCAACAGAGAGATGTGCCCTAAAATGATTTTGTGTGCTACAAATATAACTGCTATACAGCCTTCTCCATGTTTCTTGCAGTCAGTGGGTTGTGCTAACTTATGGTCTTGCATGCCTGATATAGTGAACAGGCCATGTCTGAATAGTTGGATTTTTCTCTTGTTCTTCATATGCAGTTACAAATAATAATGACCATTCTGGTTTCTCTTTTATTGAAGTTGTTTAACTATTACAGGGAGATAAAATTGTTCTCCATCAGGTTTTTTTTATCCACCATTTACTGTTTCCTGTATTCAGTACTGTGTTACATACCTTGCTTATTTAACAGTTCTGTGTCTGCTAAGACACTATTGTATCTTATTCATTGAAACAAATGACTGCATGCAGATTTACTGTGAGCTTCTTTACTGAAGTCATTAATGAAGCTGTTGTTGTTAAAAAAAGTAATTAAAACAGTTTACCACACAAATTAATGAAAGTTATTAGTGAATTATACCACAGCATGGGTTATCAAAAAGAAACAAAAACAAATGGTCGACTCATTGACTGTTCTAGTGGGTAGGTATGAAGGAATACAGCATTTGTTTCAGAATAGAAACAACCACATACAATGAGCTGTGTGCTCAATTATGCCAAAACAATAGGGAAAATACAGAAAAAATAGCCTCTGATAAAATATAACATGTGCAATTCATCTGCAGCCCCAAAGTAAAACAAGTTAGTCACATACAATCAGACGCTGCAGAAGTACTCATCTTTCACAACAGTATATACCATAATCTGTTAATATAACACAGCAGCAGGTTAACATATTGTTTAAATTAGAAATGACAAAATAGTGCCAGTACAAATAAAATTAATATATTTTCTGAAAGTTATACAAAAAGTGATACAAATAAACATATACTGCCCAGAAGAACTGAATTACCATTCTGTCCATATTGTCTTCTCTAAATTTCCATTCTTTCCACATTGACCTCTCTGAATTACCATTCTGTCCATTCCGTCCTCTCTGATTCGCCATTCTGTACATACCGTCCTCTCTGAATTAGCATTCTGTCCATACTGACCTTTCATACTTCACACTTAGAAAGGCAGCTACTGCCTTCTTACTCAGGGACACCCTTCTGAATAACGCCAAACTAAGCAAATTAAAAATAAAAATAGAGCAAAGTAAGGAATAAGACTGAAAACATACTGTATTGTATATCTAAATAGTATTCTTGTTAATAATTTTAGCCACTATATATACTTTACTAAATTCTTTCTATGTTCATATGTTTCTGTAACATATTGTTTTCAATACCTGTATGTTGTCTGTCTAACTACTGCAGAGCTTTTCTCTCTAGGCCTCTGGTGAAAAGAGGTATATGACCAGTCAGACTATACATGTAACCAATACAATAAATTAATGAAAACTCAAGCAGGCCCTTTAACAGAACATCTGAGGACATAGCCAAAGCCCCTGCTTCTCCTGTTAACAACAAAAAGCAGAAGCCCAGCTGATCTATATGAAATTAAATAATTTTTGCAAAAAAAGTAGAGCAAAATCTCTGCATACACACATGACTCTCATAAAATCCAACTAAATATAAATCACAACACTGCAACGTGCAGGCACTCGGAAAGCTAGATTCAGGTGGGCATGCAAAAGGCAATAAACCAGTGCAAAAATGCAAGGACCAAATGCCCACCTAAATCCTGGTTTTCGGGTGCCTGCATATGGTGGTGTTTTCATGTTCAGAGTTGATTTTTTCACAGTGTGTGGTTAATTCTTTACTAGTTAGATATTAATCAGAACATTGGTAGCTCCATTGCTTACTCCTTGTATTAGGTAGGGCATAAAGATTACGTTCAGGTGTACCGTCCTCAGAACTGATTGCCCCAGTAGGAACAGCAGTCCAAGGAAAACCAAGAAGAATCTGCACAGCCAGGAAGGGAAAAAGACCAGGGGGATGGAAGGAGGGAGTGAATACTGCCGCGGTGAAGGCAAAGACATCTACCGTTATGGTAAGATTTGACACCACTGTGCTATGTCCTTACATTCACCGCTGCAGTATTCTTTACTAATGGGAGAGTGCAAAAGCTCAAGAAGAAACCTGGGAGGAGGAAGCAGCAGAGCCTCCAAGAAGCCATGAATTATGGCAGCAGCAAAACCAGCACTGGCTCTGGAGATACCATCCAACTGGTAATGTTTGGTGAAGGTGGTGAAGGTATGCACAGAAGTCCAGGTAGCAGTTTCAAGAACAGAATTAGTATCTAATCCTTTGAACAAAGCACCAGAAGAAGCCACATCTCTAGTGGAATGAGCCTTTATAGAAGAAGGAGGGCTCTTGCAATGAAAAGTGTAACAAAAGGAAATAGCCATTGAAATCCAGGTGGAAACAGTTTGCTTGGAAACAGCCAAACCTAAAGACCTAGGATGAAAGGAAACAAATAACTGGTCAGACTTCCTGATAGCTTTAGTTTTATCCAAATAAAAAATGAGCTGTTTATGCACATCTAAGGTATGTAGCACCCGCTAGCTCTCAGATTGCGGAGAGGGGAAAAGGTAGGCAAATTAATAGACTGATTAAGTGACAACTCATTAACCACCTTGGGCATAAAAGGATTAGTATGCAAGGACACCCTGTCCTCATGAAATATCAGAAAAGGTGGACAAGCCATAAGGGCTTGCAACTCAGACATCCATCTGGCAGAAGTAAGAGCTACAAAAGAACTGTCTTCCAAGAACAATGTTGGAAGGAAGCTGAAGCAGCAGTCTCAGAAGGAGCCCGAGTCAATTTTTCCAGAACAAAAATTAAGATCCCAGGGAGGGGGAACATGCTTCCTGGGAGGTCTAATATTAAGGACGCCTTTAAGAAATTGCTTAACCACAAATCTAGAAGCTAACAGGGGAGTTAAAGGCGGACAAGCAGAAAGAGCTGATAAGTGGGCCTTAATAGAAGAATAGACCAAACCAGCATTGAGCAACCCACACAAATAAAAAAGAACCAAACGAACATCCACAGAAAGTGGGTCCAGGTCACAAGAAAGAGACCAAATAGAAAACGTCTTCCATTTAGATAAGTAGGATTTCCTAGTAGTAGGTTTTCTGGCCTCCTGCAGGATCTGCAGCATGTCCTCAGAAAAAAAGGTGTCCATGAGAATCAAAACCCTATCACCCACAGTGTCATTTGAAGCATGGACAGGTGGGGATGGATGAAAGATCCCATGTCTTGTGTGAGTAGATCCACCCTGTGAGGTAACTTGCAATCATTGCTCTTGGATAGATGCAGAAGTAGAGGGAACCAGTGCTGTCACGGCCAAAAGGGAGTCACCAACAAGATTTTGGGAGCATCCCATTGAATCTTGAACAGGACTCTTGGAATGAGAGGAAGGGGAGGGAATGTATAAAGAAACATCCCCTTCCATGAAAATGAGAGGGCATCCATCTTCCAGACCAGAGACCAGAGGAACTGGGACTCTGGCACAAAACAGAGGAAGTTGTCTGTTCAAAGGGGAGGCAAAGAGATCTACTTGAGGAGTACCCCACTGGTGAACACTGTCCAGAAACACATCCCTATGAAGCATCCATTCATGGGATTGAGTGAAGGACCTGCTCAGATTGTCTGCCACAATGTTCTGATCTGAAGGAATGTAAACTGCCTGAAGAGTCACACGATATTGGACAGCCAGATCCCATACCAGAAGTGCCAGCCAGCAAAGCTGGTAAGATCTCGTACCCCGCTGTTTGTTGATAAACCACATGACTGTGGTATTGTCCACGAATACCTTGAGATCCCCTGCAGAAAAGAGAGGCTGAAAGGCCTGAAAAGCCCGCAGAACAGCCCTCATCTCTTTGATGTTGATGTGATCCATCCGCTGATAAGGCAAACACACTCCCCGAACCTTCAGGGAGCCAAACGTTGCTCCCCCAGTAGTTTGAACTTGAGACACAGGAGTAGAGGAACAGGAAAGTCTAGAGGATGTGCATGCTGAAGCCACACTGACTTCAGGAACCACTGGAACTTCCTCATGTGGAGCCTGGCCAGAGGAAGCATTGAAATGGTGGAAGCCATGAACACCAGAGCTCTCAGAAACTCCATGGCTGAAATGGAGTCCAGGGGAAGAAGAGTTTGAAAGAAAGACATGAGAGTTAATGCTTTTGGAGGAGGCAGGGATGCCAGCATTGGCACCATTTGAAACCTGCTACCTAGAAAGACTTGATCTTGACAAGGAGTCAGGGAAGATTTGTTAAAGTTTATTGTGAACCCCAAGCTCTGAAGAAGAGAAATGGTAAAAGAAGATTTTGCAAAAGGACCTCTGGAGAAGACACCTGAATCAGCAGGTCATCCAAATACAAAATATTTGGATCCACTGAAGCCTGCAAAAGGCAATCAAAGGAGCAAGGCATTTAGTGAACACCCTTGGGCAGTAGAAAGGCCAAAGGGCAAAGCACAGAACTGAAAATGCCAGAAGCAACAGAGAAATGCAAAAATCTCCTGAAAAGAGGATGAATCGGAATATGGAGATGGGTATCCTTGAGGTCCAGAGACATCAGAAAGGCCTGAGGGAGCAAGACAGGAAAAAGGGACGGAAGAGACAACATCCAAAAGGATGGCATCTTCATAAAGGTGTTCAGATGGGAGAGGTCTAAAAATTGGTATCCAAGTAAAACCCTTTCCCCTTTGGAAAACAGGCACTTCTTGAATAGTACTGTGAGACAGGAGGTCCCAAAGAATCTCTGGAAAAAAAGGAAGCTGTTCACAAGGAGGCTGAGGAATGCCCATAAAAGGAGGAGTGGAAATCCAGACCATGAAGTACCCTTGACGAATGATTGACAAAACCCAAGAATCCTGGGTGATCTGGAGCCAAACAGGAAGAGAAATATGAAGAGACGAAGGAATGTGGCTGGGAATGGGTGACTAGTCAGACAGTACCTGGTTTGTCAGGAAAGGAAGGTTTAAGAATCCCTGCAGTCTGAGTGGCATTAGTAGGAGGAGTCCATTTACTACCTTTTTTACCTTTAGAAGGAGGGCGAGACTGCCTATGAGCAAAGGCTGGCTTAGAAGGGTAGTTCCATTGAAATTTAGGCACAGGAAAAGCAAAGATATGCTCCTCTAAAGCCTTCACCTTGTCCCAAAGAGACTTTACAGCCTTCGCCTTGTCCTAAATTGACTTAAATAAACCAGCAGCCACTTCACCAAACAAAAGAGTAGTATCCGGAGGAGCACCCACCAACTTAGTCTTAATATCATCAGGCAAAAGTTGAAGCCGAAGTCATGAGTATCTCCTCAGAACCAAGCCAGAAGCAGCAGCCCTTAAAGAGGCATCTGCAGCATCATAACGACATTTGACAGAATGATGAACTACCTGAGAGGAAGTCCCAAGCAAGGAAGGAGCAGAAGATTTACTCTCAGAGTCTGGAAGATCAGAAAGAACCTGACAGCCATGAGAAAGAAGAGCCATGACATACATAGAAATATCGGTCTAATAATTAATAGCCCTAAAAGCCAGGGTAGATGAAGCATAAACTTTCTTTCCCAGCCTATCCATGGTCCTACTATCCTTGTCAGAAATCAGTAACTTGGACAAAGGAAGCAATTGAGATGGCTAATCACAGGCTACAGACACCACAGATGAGTCAGCAGCAGGACATTTAAACAAAAAGGAACAATCCTCAGGCACCCTGTAAAACAGACTTCCTAGGACAGAGAATCCAGCACTTTGGAGGTAGTGGAAAAAAACATCCAGTAAAGCAGGCAAGACAGGAGGAATGGCTGCAGGTTTAGGAGATTCCATCTACAATAACTCATAGTATCTCTTATGGCTATCTGAAACCTGGGCACAATCCCACTTAAAAAAGTCCATCATCTTAGAGGTTGTGTCCCCAAAGGAAATTTCCTCAGAGGGATTATCAAGAGTATGAGTATCCTCCTCCTCAGACCCGTAGTCTAAAGGAGAAGGAATCTGGGCAGAATAAGCAAGGGAATCATTATCAGAATCCACCTCAGAAGAATGGAGTTTTATGGGCCTTTTAGGGGAAGAGGCAGATCAAGGAAGAACAGGAAATGAAACCCCTTGAGGAGGCCACAATGACAGTAAAGGATTACATAATCCCTGAGTAAACACCTGCCATGCACTATGTGGATCCCTATGAGCAGAAGAAACATGGTTAGTTTTCTGTTTCTTCTTCAAAGGGACAGCTGTCCTGGAAACCTAAGAAGGCCTAGACTCAGGACGGCATTCCCCAATGGCAGTAGGAACCTCTTCCCAAAAGAGAAACTGCAGAACCCCATTAGACCCCTCAGAAACAGTCAACCATGGTTCCATCTGAATGCCCAAAACAGACGCCTGCAAAGCCTCGTCGACATTCTTCCTGCCAGATCCTCAGCGGCCTCCAACGCAGACATGGTAGAAGAATCTGACAAAACAACTGGGTGAGCCTCTGGTGCATAATAACCTCAGGAGAAACACCTGGCATTGGCTAGATAGTGGAAGATTCTGGCCTTACCTTATGCACCTTCTTCCTGCCTTGAGGGTCTGCCATCTAGGAAGAAGTTCCATCCATAGTACATGCAGAAAGAAGCTTAAGTCGTTGGTTCTCAAGGTACAAGGAAAGGGAAGAAAGCCTACTATGAAGAGTTTTGGGGACAAAAGCCTGACAAATTGAATAAGACATATGGTCGTAAGCAGCACCAAGGCAAGCAAGACACTTATCGTGACGGTCTTTATACAGAATCAATCTCCCACACTGGCATTTACCCTTCCTGGATGACATTAACTCCAAACAGCACTAAACAAACAGAAAAAGTAACCAAAAACCCAATGGAGTACTTATCTGCAACTGTAAGGACTCCATCAAACAGGAGTAAGCACAGAAAAGCCAATAAACAGAAAAACTGATGTATGCAACAGACCAGCAGTTAAAACAGCATTCGGACTGGCGGTAAAAAAGTTCTGAGGATGGTACGCCCGAGTGTCATCTTTATGCCTTACTTTATGCAAGGAGTAAGCAAGTGACGTTCAGCGTACATTAAAACAATGGAAATCTTTTGTAAACTCGCCGGACGAAGGGCTTCACAGCAGGGAATCCATTAGTATGGAATACTGCAGCGGTGAATGTAAGGACATCACATGGGCTTTCAGGTTTTGACCTCAAGACAAAACATTACGAGTCAGGAGTAAATCCTGCGTCCATGCCCTTGCAATACATTTCTGTAGATCTGATCCACTGTACTATATAACAGGCAATGATGGCTGCTAATGCTGTTGGCTGATCTGCTGAGTGTTGCAGGGCCCACAATAATATGCACAAAAAGACAAACAAGTAAATTCCATCATTCCTCCCTAGCAGCCATTTGTGAATAGCAGTTTGCTCAGGGTGAGTGAGCCTACATGCACTCTTAACTACTGCAGTGTAAACAGCTATAGCAATGTAAAATACCAATAGATCCAGCTTGGAAAATATGTGGATTTCTCTTTATTGAATAAACGTACTCATATACCTCAAAATGCATACCATGACACAAATCAAACACTTGCCCATACAAAAATAAAAATAAAAAAATGATGCAGTCATTATATAAGAGTTTTTTTTCTGAATTTATTTACAATTTAGCTCACCTGTGACATGCTGGCTACTTCCTCTAGGGACAGGAATTACAACAGCAGACCTAATCAAATCTACTGGCAGCAATGTCTTACTTCAGATTAAGAAACATTCATAAACTAAACATCAGCAAGACAGAAAGGCTGCTGACTGTTGGACATGTATCTGACAGATCCCTCGAGTGACAGACTACAACAGAAGTTCTAAAGGTAAGCTGTATAGCTGAATTTATTCAGAGATGTAGAACTAATGACTAAAGTGGTTACAGTCTTAAACTAAACACATTACTGTATTGTAAAATACAGACAATGATTTTGTGGCTCTGCATTAATACCCTACAAAACGGAGTTTAAAAACATTTAAGTATGGTGCCACTTTAAGGAAAGTTTAAGCTTATTTCACAGGTATCATGATACTTTTAACAGGCAGTGCTGCTCAGTAAGCTTCATGTTAAGGCAAATAAAACTGGAAACAGCAGAGTATTGAGAGGATAGCTACTAGGAAACATAAACTGGCTGATAATCTAACTGAAGAATTATCGTGCTCTGTTTGCCTGGACTTGTTTGAAGAGCCTGTTATGCTGGAATGTGGTCATAACTTTTGCAAATCCTATATAGATAAGGTTTGGGACAATGAAATAACTCCCTGCTGTCCAGAGTGCAGACAAGAATTCCCAGGCAAGAAGTACATTGTTAATAGGCTATTAAGAAAGATGGTGGAGGCAGCCCGAAGTTCAAATCAAGATGAAAATGCAGATAAATCATATCAGGAGCAAAAAAGCCAGTGTACAGAAGGATTACAGCAGTGCCTGGAACACAACGAAGCACTGAAGTTGTTCTGCCAGGAGGATGAAAGTCTTGTATGTGTCACATGTGTAATACTTCCTAAACACAGAGGGCATACATTCCTATCTTTGGAAGAGGCGGCCTGCATGTCTCAGGTGAGATAAATTGCTAAGTAAATTCAGGAAGTCCTCTTAATAGTGGTTGTATCAGTTTTTCCTCAAGAGCAAGTCATTGAATTGTATGACACTATGCATTTTGAGGTATATGGTTATTTTTATAAAGCAAGTGGTTTGACCCACATAGGCCTACTTTCAGTCATAACCATGTTACAGTTAGATAAATAAAATTGGACAACAGGAATACACTACCCCACACTAGACAAATGATTAACAGTCAGTCAAAGAAGGGTGAAGAGCTAAGAGACTATTGTCACATTTATAGTTCACTACATATCACAGCTTTTTTTAAAACAGTGTCAGGATAAGAATCAACCGATCATTTTTTGTTGTTGTTGTTGAGTTAGAGTGCTTTATGCCTACTAGTGAAGAGACTGACATTAGGCAGGGTTCTAATACTGAGGGTGTGAGGTTCAAAGACAGAAACTGTGATAGAAATTGCTTCCAGAGACAATGTGGTACAGACAGAAAGGAGAGGGTAGTATCTGATGAATGACAGGATCTCCTGAAAAGTTTTAGGTATAATAATCTGGTTTGAGAAGGACAGCGAGACAGATGGAAGGCTTTGAAATAAGTATACATGTAAACAAGGTTCTGCTATGTTATGATGGAAAGCCTTCCTGCCTTTGTTAATATTAGCTAGATATCTCCCAAGTAACCTGCAGTTTTTTTGAGTGCCATTTGTGTCTTGTGAGACTGCATGAAAAATGGAGGTAATAACTGATACATATTGCAGTTTTAATACATAATCTCTTTTTTATTTGCTATGTTGGTAAATACGCTTTCTAATGTGTAACTACTCTCCATGGCACCATGCATTTTCTTTAGAACGCTAAATATCTGACCAGTATCCATTGCAAGCACTTACTCACCCTGCTTTGTCAGTAGTCCCCTAGTTGTTGCCTTTTTGCTCTAGATAGCAGGCGACACAGAATGTATTTTATACGTACCAAAGAAAAGTGTGTGTGTACGTATGTATGCATATATATGTAATATATAACGAAGGTTACAAATTATGAGAAGGCAAAGTGAATTGCAGTTAATAAAAGGGATCAACAGCAGAAAACCTGGAAATTAGCCCTCTAAAAGAATTATAAGGCACCTGGTAGACCAGTTTAGCATTAGCGTTTGAGATGATATTAAATTGGATGTTTTTATTAAGTCTACAAAAAACATCTTGTTATCTCCTCATATTTTATGGCACATTAAATATTATCAAAATGCTGTGGTCATTCAACACTGTTGCTATTTCATAAATTGCCATATCAGCAAAACAGTCCCTGCTGTCAATATTTCCAGGACTTACACTATTTGTAGTTGTCTTAGATTTTGATTCATGATCAGTTTTCTTGTAGAGCAACTCAGAAAGCAATATAATTTACCAAAAGGCTGTAGAGCAAACGTACTAAAAGCAGTACCATTTTAAGCCTTCAGAGTACAAAGCAGTACCATTTTAAGCCTTCAGAGTACAAACAGGACAAATCTCAGAGTAAAGGCTCTGAGAGTACACATAATAGTGGCTGTGACTGGCGTGCTAGACAAGGTTAAGGGTCACTTTATGCTGATATGGGTTCTTATTCAAAGAAGTAGCCAAAGACCTAACCACTCCACTTCCAAAGCCACATGTCAACCTTCACTGCCATGTTGAATATGTATATCCTCCTACATTCATCTACATATGAGCACTTTAAGTGGTTGTGAAGAAAATAGCATCAGACCTTCAAAGGCAAGGAGACTTTTCTGTTTCAGTCACTGGATATCTTACACACACACACACACACACACACACACACACACACACACACACACACACACACACACACACACACACACACCAAAAAAAAAAAAAACAGGGCTACAGCACAGCGTTTTTATTGTAAATTTAGCTGTATCTGTTGGCTATCATCAGATATTTAGGGTCCCCATAGCCACAGGATTCCAGCGCAGTGTTTTAATTGTAAGTTTTGCTTTGGCTAGAAGTTGTCATCAGGTAATTCAGAGCCCCAGAACTCCAGAGCCTCAGTAGACAGTTTGTACTCTCAATTCAACTCTGGAGAATGATGTGCTCCTCTTATCACTGGTGTTCAAGATGCTGATTAGAACTAGGCAGGATGGCTGAGGTGGTGGGCATAACCTTAACACAGGAGTAAGAAAAGGGCAGACCGGACCAGAAAAGTTCTCAACAAGAACTTTAATTTGCCTGATGTAGGTTATAGCACTCAACTGTTTAGTTGCAGTAAGCAGTAATGAAAAAAGGATGAGGGAAATATGCATGTTTGGGACCCATCTGAAGAGGCTGAATATTAGACTAAACCCTGTCAAATTATGATGTGTGCAGGAAAGAAGGGTGAACCTCTGAAAGCATATGATGTGGGATCATATATGTCAGAGTGTTGTCCATAGAACCACATTTCTTTGCTACAGCTTTGGTTAAACTCATTGTGATTTTATGTTGAACTGTAGAAACACAACGCGTCAGTCATAGTCCATGTGGGTGTAAATGACCTGAGACATACCTTCCTAGACTATATGAAGATAGATATCATGGAGTTCTGGGAATATGTGCCTAGGCTGGTATAAGCATAGCATTTAGCATTTAACCTTCTCCAAGGATGATGCCACAATATGAACAAAAGATGACTGACTTTAATTAAGTTGGCTTAATTTCTGATGTCATTCTAAGGGGGTGCAATATTTGTCAGCATTGTAGGAGATGATCAGCAGACCACACTGCTTTGCCAGGGATGCTCTGCACCTCTCCTCTTCAGGCTTTTGAATATTAGCTAAAACATTGCCTTCCCCCATAGTTCCTATTTTAGGCAATACCACACTGAAAGTACTTCTGACATAGCAAATCAAAATCAAGAAAATCTAAAGGTATTACTGCTCAATGCTAGGAGTCTAAACAAAAAAAAAAAACTCCACTCCCTGGAAGATCTCTTCACCCTAGTGAATGCTGACATCTGTGTGACAGCTGAGTCTTGGTTCAATGCCATGGAGAGCACACTGACAATACAAGATTATAATGCCTTCCACACATTTGGATCAGCTACTACACAGACAGGGACTAAAGGTGGAGGTGTCCTGATTTACATCCAAAATATACATGAAGCAAGGTCAAACAGGTCAGTGCACTTGAGCTACTCATTGTTCAAATCACCACAGGCAAAATCCAATACCACTTCCTTGCAAGCTATAGGTCCCACTCTCTGAGCCAGGAAATCCAATATTACATCCTTGCAAGCTATAGGTCCCCCTCTATGAGCCAAGAAACCCATACCATGTATTTAAACTTGCTGGAAGCATTCATCATCTAGCCCAGTACCATATTCATGGGTGACTTTAATTACCCCAGTATTAACTGGGAATCCTATACAACACCAAAAGTATAGGCACAGAGATTCATGGATTTTGTAGACACAAATTCCCTGGACCAGATTGTCAATACACCAACCAGGGGTGCAACCATACTGGATCTGGTCTTCACTAATATGGGAAGAGTACTGCACACCCTCTAGAGACATTTCTTCCTGATAAGGTCAGACCACAAAATGGTCTTCTTTGAAGTAAAAGTACAACTGGGACCCCCAGCTAACCCTGGAATGTTCAGGAACTACTCTAAGACTAACTTTCTGGTACTAAGTGATAACCTGGCAAAATTTCAAGCCCCCATAAACCTTGAGAATACTGCTGCCTATGTAGAACTGTTCACAGAAACACTATACAAACATGTTGATAGCTGCATAGAGGCAGCTGTACCCACCAGGAAGAAGTACGGAACTAACGAAAAAACGCCACTGTGGTGGAATCACAAAATCATTAGGCTGCATAACAGAAAGAAGAAAATCATAGCAAAAAGTAGGAGGTGCAGCACCCAACCAGGATAAAAGCACTTTCATCAAACTAAACAAAACGCAGAGGGCAAATAAAGTCTACCAAATCCAAATTTGAGGTAAGTTTGGCCAAGGGCAACCACAAAGCATTTTTTAGCTATGTTTGCAACCTCAAAGGCAATATACAATTGTGTGCAGAACTCATTGTAAATGGAGGTACCCATATATAGGAAACTTAATGACCAACAAATTCAGCTCCAGCTTTACCCCTCTGTCCCCCTCAACCTTCCTGCAGGAAATACCATCAAATATAACTCTTCCAGCTATCACTAGGGAACAGATCATTAATGCTGTTTCTAAGGCCAAAAACACTGCATCAGTGGGTCCAGACAATATGCAAGGATGCTTTCTAAATAGCATGAAACATGACCTGTCAGGCCATCTGGAATTGCTATTTAACTATACCCTCCAAACAGGCTTTGAGCCTCATGAATGGAGATAGCAACAGTCATCCCTCTGCACAAAGGTGGGCCATCTACAGACCCTGGAAACTACAGACCAGTAAGTCTCAATAGTGTCATATGCAAAGCCATGGAAAGAATTATCACAGAAATTATCAATAATGATATAGTAAACCTTCAGACACTGGACCCTTCCCAGTTTGGTTTCATCAAGGGCAGGTCATGCCTTTTCATCCTGGTGGACTTCTTTGAGAAGGTCAAAAAGCAATGGATGAGGGCAGAATGGTTCACACTACCTACGCTGACCTGAACAAGGCATTTGACACAATACCCCACTCGAGTATTGTTGACAAACTCAAGAGGTTAGGTACAAACCTGTACCTGTATGCCACCCGTTGGATAGCCAACTGGCTCACAGACAGGACCCAGGAAGTTAGAATTGGGGAATCCTCCTCTACAAAGAGGCCAATCACAAGTGGTGTCCCTCAGGGATAGGTCCCTGGACTGCTCATTTTGGCATTTACTTATCAAGGACAATGTCAGTGGCCTCTGGCTGATTAAATTTCAGATGATTAAAATTAGGAGCTGTCAGTGAATCCCACACTGACATGGATGTTCTCCTGGAAGGGCTGACACAGACAAACAACTTGGTGTCAGAGTCATGGACTAAAATTAAATGCCACAAAATGCATAATAGTATACTTCAGGAAATCATCCACACCTGGTAGCTATCATACTGGCAACACACCCCTTAGAGATGACCCAGAAGTCAAGGATTTAGGGACACACACAGACAGTAATCTAGCCTTTGACCAGCATGCGTCTACAGTAGTGAGGAGGTCCTACTATATTGTACAAGGTATAAACAAAGGTATAGCATCTAGGTCTAAGGAAGTCATTGTTCCACAGTATTTGGCATTCATTAGACCTATCATTGATTACAGTGCCCCCCTTTGGTATGTTCCTATACCAGGCATATCCAACAATTGGAATGTCCACAGAGGTTTCTCACTAAATGAATGCAGGGCATAAATAAAATCTCATAAGCAGACCACCTTAAGGCTATGTCCCTGTATTCTGTCTCCTACAGGCTGTTGAGGGGAGATCTATTCCTAGCATGCAGGGCATTGTCAGACCCCACTCTAATGGACCTCCTGCATACCCACAAAAGAACAGAACCAGAATTACCCATTCCAAAGATTTAAACATTGCCTGTGATGTAAATAGGACCTGCTGGAGAGACAGGTATGTATCCCAGAGATTACCCCATCTCTGGAACATGCTCCCCATCCATGTGAAGCAGAGTTCCTCCCAAACCCAATTTGTGTAACTTGGACAATTGGATGTGGAACAGGAAATTCATCCCTGGTTTGGCATCTGTGTCTCTAATGGATACGGGCAGCCTGTAAATGGTTCATCTCCCAGGCCTCTGCATGTACATGTTTCATCTCCCAAGCCCCTCCTTACCCTTATCAAGGGTATCAGAATGTGTCAGAGATTTGGGATGCTTGGCTAGGCTTAAAAAGGACCTTGTGGTCATTAGTCTAGTAAACACCTATGAACCTAACAGGACTTGAAAAATTAATTATAAGGTGCTGCTTACTATGATGGATCCGAAGTCTTCTTAAGACCCTGAGGTCTTGCTGGCTGGATTCTGCTGAAATCAAAGTCTAGTTGTTACAGTCTGTTGCTCACAAAAACTTGCAGAATATACATTGTTGCAGCACCTAACTCTGTTACTTGTATACTGATGCAGTAATTAATAACTTTTTTATAACAAACCACACGTACTACTGTTGCAGCTTTAGTTACACTGTTCTACTTTACTTCTCAAACAGCATGGATGATATGAAAGATACAATACAAAAATATCTCTAACAATGTTATCTGCTATAGTCTCTTTATAATAGTTTTACATCCTGTTTTTCTCCATGGTACTCTATTTTGGTCTTTGTATGAAAACATCTGTTTGCTGGTGTTTGCAGAAAAATATGTTTCCATCCTGTAGAGAAATAATGTTGGTATTGTCTTTATCCATTCAAACTTCCTTGCTTAATGGTGTCATACAATAGAAACACATACAGATTGTTTTCCTGTTGTCCGTTCTTTACAGAAGTAGGTTAACTTTCTTACTGACAATGTGAAATGCATACATCCGGTTTTTTTTACATTCTTGCCAAGTCTGTAAGAGGTCAGCTTTCTTGGTGACAGTGTGAAATGCACATATTCTTATTTTTTTTACATTTTTGCTGAGTCTATAAGGAAACATGTCCATTAAGCAGATTCCTTATTTTTCAAGCCACAGTCATTTAGTATGGATGTTAATCACATATTACTAAACTCTATTTCTACATTTAAGCAAGTTTTATTTTATACCTTATTTATTTTGCATATTTGTAATAGAATTACTTTCAACCTTTTATTCACTGTTAAATAAACAACATGACTGCCCTAGCTAATTAACATATGTCCTACAACTCTTTTCCAAGTCCTTTGTTGTGCCCCCCCCCAAGTTTTCCAACTTCTCCCTTGATGTACTTGAGGGCTGCACACTGTGTAGATGTGCTAAACGCCACTCTTCCTCTCTTCCTCTCTTGGCACTTACCTTGCATTCTGACTTTGCTCTCTTCTAATCTCTTTCCCTGTCTCACTGCTTCTCCCCCTTCCTGAGGTGGTGTCTCTTCTTCTTTCTCACCTTGCATTTTATGACTTCCTTTATGTAGATCTGCACATTCACCCACCCCAAACTTTGATTTCAAAAGTATGTATATTTTGGAATTTCCCTGCCTTGCATCTTTATTCACTAGTCTATATTTCTGTGATGTCCCCAGGGTGCATTCCCCCTCCTGCACCTCCTTGTCTTTCTACCCAGACTCCTTTGCTAATACACTATTTACAATCACTCCTTCATTTCTTCCCTTGTAATGTTTGAGTCTGTTTTCTCCTTTTGCCTAACACCCAATTGCCCACTCCCCTCTTTTGCTTCAGTAACCCCCCCTTCTTTGTTTGCTCATTAGTTAAAAGTTTGCTTGAGGGAATGTATCTTTCCCACTCATGTCCATCCCTTCTGGGATTAGATGGAGCCTATTCCTGTCATTAACTAATTAATACTTCTAAGAATGCTACCACAGAGATCATATCAAGGCATCTTTGTCAGCCTCCCTGGCTGTGTTTGCTACTGTCTCCTCTGACAAGCGTTTGGTGCCAACATAAATGACAGCGTGTCTCTATCCCTATTCTTTGATGAACGCCTTGGTCACCTCTTTCTAAGTCTTATGTCTATGCACCAGCAGCAGTTTCATTTTGAAAGTGTTAACAAGGTAGATAGCAAATGCAAGGTTAATCTGTTAGTGAGTGAGATTTTAATCACTCAAGCCTTATTTTATGTCCCCGCACTTCCTTCCTGGTGCATTTACTTTGTGCCCCTTGTTATTACCTTTCCTACTTGCTGCATTACCTCTCTGGTTGCGCCACCTTAGTCCTCGTAATCTTCCATGCTGGTTACCTCCCAATCTGTGCTCTACCCAGCCTGTTTCTTAATACTTCTGTAGTGGTTTCCACTTTTAGGTGCCTTACCTTTTATTCCATTCACCTTCCTTCTCCTTTACATATTTCTTTCTCTTTGTCTTCTTCTCTACCATTTATGTCAAGCCCTCCTTTGCTCTACCACTATGTTAGGCCCACTTTCCTGTCCCATTTGCTATTTCTCAAGCCTGCCTGGCTCTGTAAGCCTATCTTCCCAGTTCCTTCCTGCTCTCTTTCCAGTTCCTTCCTCCTATCTTCCCAGTTCCTTCCTGCTCTCTTCCCAGTTCCTTCCTGCTCTCTTCCCAGTTCCTTCCTGCTCTCCCTGTAGTGTTGATACCTGCCTAACCACCCCTGACCCTGTTTCCTCTTTGTCACATGTCAGTGATGTACACTGTTCTTCTACCTCAACTCTCTTCTCTTTTTAGGTTCCTAGATCATTACTAAGCATGCAGTCCCAGAGACTGTTGAGGAGACTAGGCCATTTTCTTCAAGAGCAGTGTCTGGCTAAGTAACCTGATCGGAGTTTTACAGGAGGGAAAGCAAGGCTGAGGGACCTGGAAGAAGCTCACTAACAACTCCTAGCCTTAATCCTCTTCACTGCCATATGAAAATGCTGGGTATCTCACCTCTTTTTAGGCTGCCTTTCTCACCTTCTCCCTCAATCTACTGCCTACCTGACCCCCTTGCCTGTACTCCTCTGACAAGCTCTTCTCACAGCTTCCGATCATCTGCCTGTCTCTCTCCTACCTTTTATTCTACACTGTTCTTTCTCCTGGACATCCAGAAGACAGACAGACAGACAGAGATCACATTTAGTATTTCCTACTGCTTCTTCCTTGGTCAACCATGCTGCCTTCTGTTGCCTGAGCAGACAATTTGCTACAGTTCTAGCTACCATATTCCCACCTGGAGCTCCTCCATTCACATGCAAACCCAAATCTTTATCCATCTCCAAAGCTTTGCCTGATATCCTGAGGACCTCATTTACCTCTCCTCTCCCCTCCTCTTGTTTACAGTGGTGCTTTCACCCTGAACAGTTCTTGGATCACCAGTCTTATCACAAGTACTTTTAATAACACATTTAACAAGTGCCAGATGAGTTAACTGTCGGCTACATGTTAAGTACCAGTTAATACCAGGCCTACTTTAACAGCAGCACACCCCAGCTTATAAAAAACACAAGCACCGTTGATTCTGCAGTCTAAATGAAGTATTCTGCATTCAATCCTCCATATTTACAGGCCTTTCAGCACAAATTATGAACTTTAAAATGTAATTCTGTTCTTTCTAGTGCCAGTCACACAAAATAAGGCTGATTTTTGCCTTAAAAATATTTCATAAGTGCAGCTAAAAATAAGTAAATGTGATCTATCTCTCTCTCTCTCTCTCTCTGCCTGTCTTTTTCTACATTTTTCATCCCAGTTTACAATACAAAATAGTGATTTTTTTGTTGCAAATGTAACTGTTAAAGAACCAGGATAGAATCACAACAAAGCAGCCATTACAGAACCACAACATTAACAATAGTTAACATTTGAACTGGAAACCAAAGTAACACAGCTTATAACAGCACTCGGAACATCTATAAAAGAATATGCATATATATTTTCCCAAACCAAACCTCATTTGGGAAATGTCAGCCTCTTTACTCATTTCCCTCCAATGAAGCTCGGGAAGTTTGCACTTTAACTTCCATTGTGCGGACCCTAAGCTTGATAAAATCAAACTGTGTCTTTACAATGGAATTTGGAGTTATATTAAAATCACCTCCCATTAATATTGCAATGCATTCTTTTGTTAGACTGAGCTGGTCAGGAGATAAGGAAAGTAAGTAGAAGAGTTGTGATTTGGGCTGTAGAGTAGTTTGTGCTAACATATATAGCCCTCTTCTTCATATTTTCTACTTTGTCCCAGGCAACAAACTATTCAGATATTAGCTAATCTCTTTGCATGTCTTGATAAGCTAAACTGTAGCTTGTGCATCATAAAATTAATTTAAAAATGTAACTTGACATAAACCTTGAACTCTTGTGTAAATATCAGGTTTAATCCATTTAGGAACATCTCTGAAAATATTTTCTTAAGTTTTGAATTCACCCCCTTTGTATTCATGTACTTTCAAGGATATTCTTAAAAACACAGAGATTATCAGTAATTTATTATAGTAGAAAATTCAGTCACAAAGTAAGCAATGCTAGCCTTGAAATATGTAACTTGCACACACCCTGAAAGAACACTAACTCAATCAATAGTCTATGTATTTTCTAAAAGTCAAAACTGCACTTACTGCCTTGTGCTGCATATATACTCAGTTGCTAGTCTACGATTTAATAAGTATACTAACTGGTGGTTGTTGTTGTGTCTTTCGGCTTTCCCCGGCTAGGGGTCGCCACAGTGGAACTCCGGTCTGCTAATGATTGGCAGTAGATTTTTATGTGCTGAGTTGCCAGCCCTGATGCACAACCTTCAATGATGGTACGCCCATTCATGCATGTCTCTACACAGAAGACGCTCTAGCTGAGAATCGAACAGGACAGTGTCTAACTGTGAGGCGACAACGCTACCGCAGCACCACCACCGCAGTTTTTACTAACTGGTGGTAATAGAGATTAAACATACATATTACTTTCTAGATTCACATCACCCATGTAATGTTTGTTTTTTTTTTTTGTTTCTGCTTGCTTATATGATCTCCCTCTTTTCTGTAACCTAGTTCAGCAAACAAATGGTGTGTTCTTTTTGGCAAGCTGTCTGTGCTGCCTAACTTAGGTCTGAAATTCTCCTCTAGATCTCCCTCTTTGACTTCCATATATGTCCATTTTGTCATGTTAGTAGTACAAACCAATTCCTTTTCCCACTGTAAGCAACTTTCAGCCTACTGGGTGTTGTGGCAAGATGTTTTGAGTTGCACAGTTCTTCTAGCCGAGGATCCCTTGGCTCTGGTTTCTTCATCAAGACACTGGAAGGTGAGGGAGCAACTGCATGGGGCTGTAGTCTGTCACACTCCGTATTTTATAATGACTGCACCATTTGCTAATTAATCTGTAGTTTCTGCTTGCCTGCTGACAAATTTGTTGGCCTGTTCATAAGAAAGTTGTCTTGTTGAAAACTGAGGTCAGCTTGTGGGGTTTCAAAGGCAAACTTTTCAGTGTCATTTAATCTAGTGATGCAACTTATTTAAATATAGCAGACAGGCCATTTCTATAGCGTACACTGTAAAATGTTACAAAGGACCTTCATCTCTTCATCACAAGTAATTATGGAACAGGCATACTTGGTGAGCATTTAGAATGAGCTCTTCCCCTTCATTGGCACTGTCTAGGATCTCCTTTCCAGCAAGTTCAGCAATTTAAAAATGATCTGTCAAGGCAGTTGAGTTAAATGTGGGGTGGGAGTTAGGAGAACTGTATTCTCTCTCCATTATTACTGTTTGTTTGTGAGCCCTAGCACTTTAAGTAGTGTTGGCTGTGGCAGTTTCTGTAAAGTAATCTTCTGTACCTTCTTCCTTCAAGCTCTGAAGTCACATATTGCTTTTGCATTGCATATTCATGACTTTATTTAAAAAGACTAGTGCTCTTTTAACAACATATAGGCTTCTTGTACCCTGAAGTAATCAGTCCACTGATGTAACAAATAAAACAAAATGCAGCTAAGGCGGAGATCAAACAAAACTATTAAAAAGTATCACTGCCTTCTGAAACACACCCAGTATAATACACGGCACCAGACCACAGAGAAAACATCCACATGTTTATTTTCAAGTTTAGCACTTTTGTTCAAGTCAAGAACTTAATCAGAACTAAAATAATTCTGAATTTTTTTACAAATTTATATATTGTAAGCAGTTGTTCTAAACCAATCAAAAATAATTGCTTGTTAAAATTGAATGAGTTAGTTTCAAAGATTGAGTATTCTTAAAGAAACAGTACAAAATAAAAGGCACCTCACAATACATACATATAAGAGAATTCATACAGAAGATGTATAACCAAATTTAGAAAATAAAACCATTACTGTGTAAAAGTTGATTAACCCAATACATAATAATACTCGCATATCATGTTCTGAAAGTAGTGAATATAATAGTTTATCTTAACCCTGAATATAAAACTAACATATATTTAAATAAAACATATAATAGATAAAATCACAAAAATAAATATATCACATCTGTAACTTTAAAAAGACCTTGATTGTAATTTTGCTGGCCTTAATCTTAAAACAGGGACGAAGGAGAGGACTTTGTTTAAACCAGGAGTTCTGTTGGCTTTTAAGTGTTAACTGCCAATACAGTTCCCAGTATTCAAGTAAATCATCACACTGACCACCTCTAGGGATTTTGTGCACTTGTTCCAACATGAAATTTTGAACCTACAATTTCTGCATTATTTTGTATGTTTTATTAGGGAGTTAGTTTCTATGCCATGTGTGGTATCACATATGTGCTCATATATACATTTCTTGAGTGTTCTTTCTGTTTTTCCAATGCAAAAGGCACCACAATGACATACAAATTCCTTTTCATGGCAAGTTAAATATATCACATCTGTATTACTAATGTAAGGATATTGCCTACAACTACCACATTTGTATGTACCCATTTTTTATTGTTGTTATTATTGTTTATATTATGCTTGTAGTAAACATTGCTGGATTTATACATGTTTTTTAAGCATACCCTCTTTCTATAAAACATCTTAAAAACATTGAAGGTACCAGGCAATTGTCTTAAAAGTTTCCAGTATTTACAAATAATATTTTTTAATAGAGAAATTATTTAATACAGAAATACTCCCTATTATATTTCAAACAAATAGCAGTGTTATAACTATTGTCATTATATTGCCTTAAGGTGTTCAAGTCATTGTTTGGACTAGAGTCACAGCTTATCCCTAGAGTAGGTATAAACCTTTTAAACATACCATCAATAACTTCACAAATAATGTTAGATAAAGAAAATGTTTGGGGTACCCTCTTTGCAGTAATATAGTCCTTAAATTTTCACATTCCTTTTTGAAATCATTATATAAATAGGTCATACAGGCTGCCCGTACTAACTGACCCTTGACAATACTTTGTTTTGTGACAAAGGATGCTCGCTACTAAAGTGGAGAAAAGAGTTACAATATGTAGGTTTCTGATATATTTTTAATAAGTATCTCTGAAAACCACTATCTTCGGAAAACATAACATTCAAATAATTAATTTCTTCCTCTGCTATATGAGATGTATATCTGAAGAAATCTGTGGTAGTAGATATATAGTTGATAAATTACACTAGTTCTTTGGTTCCTGTCCATATGATACAAATGTTACCCAGAAACCAAGAATAGAAGGAGCAATGTTGAAAATACTGAGAATTATCAATATATCTTCTTTCCCATTCAAATAACACCAGATTAGCAAAAATGGGAGCACAACATGCACCCATTGCTACCCCTGCTTTGTTTTAGAAAATGTCCCCTTCAAAATATATGTAATTATACTTGAATACCAATTCCATAATATCGACTATATTAAGACAGTCATTGTGGGAAAGAAATTACAACCAAAAATCACCTCCTCAAACCACTCCATCCCAACTTCATGTGGAATCATGATAAATAGGTCAACTACATCAGTAGTAGCAAACATGACATCTTGACGAACATCAGTTTTACCCATCCTTGCCAAAAAATCTCATGAATCAATAAAAATGTGTGTTTTCTTGCTATAAAATGTTTTTAACTTGTAGTCAATATAAACTGCTAAGGGATAGGTCTTTGACCCTAAAGTAGATAAAATTAACCTTAAGGGGGACATCTATACTCTTACTGACTTTTAGAATGCCAAACACAGTGCAGATATGAGGTTGTGGATTAAAAAGAAGCTTGTAGGTTGTGTTGTCAATAATTTCTTCCATTAATAAATCATATAGAAACATATCAATCCTTTGATAGGAAATATTAACCTTGTTTCTATCAAATAGACCTCTCCTTGGTGTAGCAAGTTTATCATTTTACCTGAATAATCCAACCTGTCCATTATCACTACCCCCCTTATCAGGTTTTATAATACAAATTTTGTTGTTAGATGTTAAATCTTCCAGGTTTTTTCTTAGCTTTTGTCAAATTCAAGTATTGTCTTTTCTTTTTCTGTTTGGCCAAATTGTTAAGCTCAAACTCTAAATAAAATTCAAAATGTTGTAAGATCAGGTGTAAGGGTGGATTAAAATGCTCTTCCTTCTTAATCCTGTTTGGTTAGACCCTTCACCTGTCTTAAATCTAAAGCTCAAACTCTAAATAAAATTCAAAATGTTGTAAGATCAGGTGTAAGGGTGGATTAAAATGCTCTTCCTTCTTAATCCTGTTTGGTTAGACCCTTCACCTGTCTTAAATCTAAAGCTCAAACTCTAAATAAAATTCAAAATGTTGTAAGATCAAGTGTAAGGGTGGATTAAAATGCTCTTCCTTCTTAATCCTGTTTGGTTAGACCCTTCACCTGTCTTAAATCTAATTTTGAAATTCAATCTCCTTAAAAATAATTTGATGTCAATTAAGGTTCTGCATAAATTAAAGTGTGCCGAGGGAACAAAGGTTAAACCTTTCTTAAAAATGGAAAAGTGTGACTGATCTAACTCAATGTTACTATAATTGCATTCCTTAAAACTGTCTCACTGACACACCAATCCCTCTTGTATAATGTCATGACAAGATCCCTGTTACTGACTGTGCAATACCTTCGTCTTCTCCTGCCTCTTCATTTGTATTTTTACTCAGTTGATGGTTGGATTGGGAATGACATTGTGGGTCAGACCTCTGTTGTTCCCTCTGTCGTATCCTGTCAGAGCCACAGAGGGGAGGGAATTCTAAAGGGTCACGTATGTCAACATTGTCTATATTAGGATTGGGAATGAAATTGTGGGTCAGACCTGTGTCCCCTCTGTCGTATCCTGTCAGAGCAACAGAGGGGAGGGAATTCTAATGGGTCACGTATGTCAACATTGTCTAAATTAGGACTGGGAATGACATTGTGGGTCAGACCTCTGTACCCTCTGTCGTATCCTGTCAGAGCTACAGAGGGGAGGGAATTCTAAAGGGTCACATATGTCAACATTGTCTATATTAGGATTGGGAATGAAATTGTGGGTCAGACCTCTGTCGTATCCTGTCAGAGCTACAGAGGGGAGGGAATTCTAAAGGGTCACGTATGTCAACATCGTCTATATTGGGATTAGCACTGGAATTTTGAGGGTGCTGCTTCAGAATGAAGTGCATTGCCATCCCTGAATCCAAAGTCGGAATGGTTTACTTGATCTAAACCATTGTAATATCCAGTATTATAATAACCTTGCCCTAAATTTTTCTTCAGTGGAGGATAAACTTTTTTATTAACAAGCATTTTTGTCCTGTCCTATCTTGCCTATTTTCAGCTCTTAAATCTTAATGCATCTACAATCAACATCACTAAACATTTTAATAAAATGTTACTTGTATTCATCAAGAGTAAAAAAAGCACATAATTCTGTATTCTCTTATTAGTTATATCAACGTCAATTAACAAAGCCTCCATGACATGATCATTGTGAGAAATGATAGAACACATTAACTCAAGACACCCAATGGTCAAACATGTCCATTAGTTCAAGGTGCTAAAAATTTCCAATTTCCACACCATTAGGGTATTTATTTACTCGTAGCCCTTTTGGAACTCTTTTTGAATACATTGCGTAGCAGTTGATAAGAGTGGAACCATTTCCAGTTAATGTATCTTTATCTCTACTCCCCAGATGGGGCATTTACTGCAGTGTAGGTGCAGTCTCTGACCCCCAGTACCTCATGGAAATGAGATAGGAAATAAAAAGCCCAAAGGGTGGTGTTGCACCTCTTTTCTGTGTATGTGGAAACCACATATGCTCTTTCTCATGCTGTGGTGTGGCATCAGGGAACTGGTGAAGTATCCTTGAATCACATGCCTGTAATAGAGCCACTATGTCCTCTGTTGGTTACTGAAAGGTCCCTGCCACTAGTATTCTCAAAATCATACATACCTTGTTTGTACAGGAATAGGTACTCCATGCATTCCCCAGAACAGCATATAAGGACGACACATCTCAACCAGCTCCCACATGGTGCCTCAGCCTACAAAATAGCAGTCCACAGTTTTTGTGTCATGGAGAACATACTTTAGCTGCAGATGGATGACTCTGTAATGCCAAGGATGATGATACACAACACTGTGACTATCTGCAGCAATAACAGCCTTCTGCCTGTAAACGTTTACTGGTGTGGTGACTACCGCATACGTATTTTCACGGTCTGTTTCCTGTAACTCCAGGTATTAGCTGTGGTCAGCAACTCTGGAGTTCGCATCTATCAACGTGAATATATATGTCTGGATTATGCCACTATGTTGTTCACCCTCATTCACATTCATCAGTGCCCTCATTTCAGTAGTGTTACTCATTTCCATGTCTCTATACTGCCATTTGTATGTTATAAAAGTCACAGAATTTCATGGGTTTTTGCAGTCATTGTCAGTGTGTCTTTGAATTTCTCTCACCTAATGCATGGCCTGTTTTTTTATACAGCATTGGCTACAGTAATGCAAAAACTGCTTCTGAATCTCAGCACTTATTTCCGGTTCACTTTTTACAAACTGTAAAGTGAAGCAATGGCACATAGTACATTTAAATATGTAAAAAAGATATTGCACAGTAAGTGAATTGTTTAAATGCAGTCTTGAGTAAACTAATCAAACATTGAATAACCAGACAAATTATGTGAAAAAATGAAATACAAAAATTTGAAAACTTATTCCATTAACAAATATACAGTGTATGCAAGAAGGCCTGATATACAAACCTTCACAATAAACGTCCCCTGCCATTAAAGAGTATGATTCAAGAAGGCCTGCCATCCAAACCTTCACAATAAACATCCCCTGCCATTAAAATGTATGATCAAGAAGGTCTGACATCCAAACCTTCACAATAAATGTCCCCTGCCATTAAAGAGTATGATTCATTGTCTTCCTTTAAACATAACCAAGACAACTGGCTGGGTAATCACCAGTTTACTCTAGGACTGACTGGTGTGGTGGTCCTGGAGAAAGAAGGTGCTGCAACTGCAAGGGTACCGGCAAGCCATGAATGGTATTAAGAAACAGTAGCCTTGGAATATTTATGAACTCTGTGAAATTTGTAATGCCCAAGTATATGTGCAAGACTCAAAAAAAGCAAAAATCTAGGCTATAAAATAGACAGCAGCTGAATGTCACTTGTTCCTCTATACACAGAAGATGATGCAGGTGGGGTAGTTTGTTTAAGATGCTTTACTGCATAGAAACACATCAGGATGGATAGCAGCATCATTAAACAAACTGATCTACAGACAGACCTTGCATACATACATACATACATGCTTACATCTCAACAGCTTACTACAAAATGGCAGTCAGACTTGCACGTGCTCAGTATTTATACACTTGTGCAAGCCCTTGGATAGCTTCTTAAATGGATATACACACACACATTGATCTACATCCTCCCTCTTAAGAGGATTGCCCATAATGAAAATGGCATTGCAGTTAGAAGTGTATTAATCTAAGCATTCAAAACGAACGCAAGGTTTATGTCCAGGTTGCTGTGTATCTATGACATGGTCTAGAGATGCGGCCAGATCTGGTAACATAATCAGGACTGAGTTTAGCAACAGGGACAGTCTTTGGTGAACAACTTGTATCAGGAACTTCGGGACTCATCACAGGAAAGGGAATATTTTCTGGAACAACTTCAGGAACTGGAACACTGGACAACTCACTGAGATAGTCTTTCTCACAGGTTATATGCTATGGTATAGGCACAGAAATTGGTATCAAATGTTTCCAATTCCACCTAAAGTCTACTGCTTGTGATTCCACAATGTATAATCTCGGCTCTGAGAAAATATTCTTCACGACTCCAATCCGATCATAACCTTTGGATGTTTGCAGCCTTACCACTTCTCCTTCTCGTAATGGATTGAGCGGTTTGCTGGTCTTATTGTAATAGGATTTCTAGGTTAAACACTTCTTCAACAGATTGGCTTTCACTGACCTGTTGTTTGACACATGGAACCAACCACTGACTACTGACTGGTAATCTGGTTTTTGTTTGTCTCAACAGAAGTCTCTCTGAGCAGGTGAACCAAGATGTTTATCACGAGGAATGTTTCTAACATTCAAGAGATTCAGGAAAACATTACTACTGTCTTGTTTTAACTTCTTTAGTAACTGGTTTGCACTTTGAACTGCATGTTCTGCCAAACCATTTGACTGTGGATACTCTGGGCTACTTGTGACATGAGTAAAATCCCACTGTTCGGCAAATCTTTTGAACTGTCGGCTTGTAAACTGTGTGCCATTGTCAGAAATAACTTTGTGTGGACTACCATGGACTGCAAAATGGAGCTTCAACTTAGTAATGACAGTAGTTGATGCTCGATTGGGAAGTAGTTCAATCTCGAACCAGTTTGAATAAGAGTCTACAAATACCAAATAATGTTGACCATTCCACTCAAAAATGTCAGTAGCCACTGTCAACCAAGGTAGTTCAGGTATCTGGTTCAGCTGAAGTGGTTCTTTCTGTTGATGCGACTTTGTACTATTACATACAGAACAAGATGAAAGTACTCTCTCAATATCTTGACATAGAATGCCACAATACTAGTTCTCTCGCCCTTCTTTTGGTAGAGTCTGTTCCTGGGTGACCTTGATGTACGATAGTAAGATACTGTTGTTGCAAAGAGTTTGTAAAAATTACTTTAGGACCTTTCATGATGATACCATTTTCTGACAAAATCTCATCTCTCTGTATGGAAAATAAGGTTGCACTTCTTCAGGTAAGCTAGATTGATTTGATGGCCATCCTACTTTGAGAAAGTGGTTGAGCCTCTGTAAAACTGGATCTGTGGCTATATGATCTCTATGCTCATCAAGATGTCTGAAAGAAAAAATTTCTCACCTCCTTGACTTCAGAATCATCAACCAAATGAGCGACTTGCTTTTCATGTTGTATCTGTATATATAATGTATCACGCTGTATATGTAAATATATATATATGTAAATATATATATATATATATATATATATATATATATATATATATATATATATATATATATATATAATATAAACCCAGCCACTGGGGATGCACAAACCAGTGCATTTCTTTGTGCCAGTCCCAAGCCCGGATAAATGGGGAGGGATGCGTCAGGAAGGGCATCCGGCATAAAACCTCTGCCAAATGACTTATGCGGAGAACATTTCATATTTCCATACTGGATCAGTTGAGGCCCGGGATAACAACGACTGCCACCAGTACTGTTAGCCAACAGGGTGCTGGCGGAAATTGGGCTACTGCTGGCTGAAGGAGAAGAGGGGGAAGGCATGCCCGAAGGCAGGAAGAGAGGAGGAAGGTTAGGAGTGTAGCAGTGAGGGTAGGAACTTTGAATGTTGGCAGTATGACTGGTATAGGGAGAGAGCTAGCTGATATGATGGAGAGAAGGAAGGTTGATATATTGTGTGTGCAAGAGAAGGAAGGTTAATATATTGTGCGTGCAAGAGACCAGATGGAAGGGAAGTAAGGCCAGGAGTATAGGAGGTGGGTTCAAATTGTTCTATCATGTTGTGGATGGCAGGAGAAATGGGGTAGGGGTTATCCTAAAGGAACAGTATGCCAAGAGTGTTTTGGTGGTGGAGAGTGTCTGATAGAGTGATGTTTATCAAGCTTGATATTGATGGTGTAATGATGAATGTTGTTAGTGCATATGCTCCATAAGTTGGGTGTGCGATGTATCAGAAAGAAAAATTTTGGAGTGAGTTGGATGAAGTGGTGGTGAGTGTACCCAAGGGTGAAAGACTAGAGATTGGAGTGGACTTCAATGGGCATGTTGGTGAAGTGAACAGATGAACAGATGAACAGAGGGGATGAGGAAGTGATGGTTAGGTATGGTGTTAAGGAGAGGAATGCAGAAGGTCAGATGATTGTGGATTTTGCGAAAAGGATGGACATGGCTGTGGTGAATACATATTTTAAGAAGAGGGAGGAGCATAGGCTGACGTACAAGAGTGAAGGAAGATGCACACAGGTGGATTATATCCTATGTAGGAGGGCCAGTCTGAAGGAGATTGGAGACTGTAAAGTGGTGACAGGGGAAAGTGTAGTTAAGCAGCATAGAATGGTGGTCTGTAGGATGATGTTGGTGATCAAGAAGAGGAGGAGGAGTGTGAAAGCAGTGCCAAGGATTAAATGGTGGAAGTTAAAAAAGGGTGATTGTGAGGTGGAGTTCAGGAAAGAGTTAAGACAGGCACTGGGAGGCAGTGAAGAGTTACCGAATAGCTGGGTAACTACAGCAGAGCTAGTAAGGGAGATGGCTAGAAAGGTGCTTGGTGTGACATCTGGACAGAGGAAGGAGGACAAGGAGACCTGGTGGTGGAATGAGGAAGTACAGGAGTGTATACAGAGAAAGAGGCTGGCGAAGAAGAAGTGGGATTGTCAAAGAGATGGCGAAAATAGACATGAGGCGCATGGCAAAGAGTGAGGTGGCGAAGGCTAAGGATAAGCCATATGGAGAGTTTATGAAAGATTGGACACTAAACTGGGAGAAAAGGACCTGTACCAATTGGCTAGACAGAGCTGGGAAAGATGTGCAGCAGGTAAGGGTGATAAAGGATAGTGAGGGAAACGTACTCACAAGCGAGGAGTGTGTGTTGAGTAGGCAGAAAGAGTACTTTGAAGGGCTGATGAATGAAGAGAATGAGAGAGAGAGAAGGTTGGATGATGTGGGGATAGTGCATCAGGAAGTTAAACAGATTAGCAAAGAGGAAGTAAGGACAGCTATGAAGATGATGAATGGAAAGGCTGTTGGCCCAGATGACATACCAGTGGAAGCATGGAGGTGCGATTGTTTGTTGAATGAAATTTTGGAAAGTCAGAGGATGCCTGAGGAGTGGAGAAAAAGTGTTTTGGTACCTATCTTTAAGAATAAGGGTGATGTGCAGAGCTGCAGTAACTACAGAGGGATAAAACTGATCAATCACAGCTTGACGTTATGGGAAAGAGTAGTGGAAGCTAGGTTAAGAAGGGTGGTGATGATTAGTGATCAGCAGTATGGTTTCATGCCAGGAAAGAGCACTACAGATGCAATGTTTGCTCTGAGAGTGTTGTTGGAGAAATACAGAGAAGGTCAGAAGGAGTTGCATTGTGTCTTTGTGGGCTTAGAGAAAGAATATGACAGGGTGCCTAGAGAAGAGTTGTGGTATTGTATGAGGAAGTCGGGAGTGGCAGAGAAGTATGTAAGAGTGGTACAGGATATGTACGAGGGTAGTGTGACATTGGTGAGGACTGCGGTGGGAGTGACAGATACGTTTAAGGTGGAGGTGGGATTATATCAAGGATCAGCTCTGAACCCTTTCTTATTTGCAGTGGTGATGGACAGGTTGACAGATGAGATCAGACAGGAGGCCCCGTGGACTATGATGTTTGCAGATGACATTGTGGTATGTAGTGAGAGTAGGGACCAGGTTGAGGAGACCCTGGAGAGGTGGAGATATGCTTTATAGAGGAGATGAATGAAGGTCAGCAGGGCTAAAACAGAATGTGTGTGTAAATGAGAGGGAGAGTAGAGGAATCATGAGGATGCAGGGAGTAGAGTTGGTAAAGGTGGATGAGTTTAAGTACTTGGGATCAACAGTTCAGAGTAATAGTGAGTGTGGAAGAGAGGTGAAGAAGAGCATACAGGCAGGGTGGAATGGGTAGAGAAGAGTGTCAGGAGTGATTTGTGACAGACAGGTACCCAGTAAGAGTGAAAGGGAAGATCTACAAGAGGGTAGTGAGACCAGCTATGTTATATGGGTTGGAGACGGTAGCATTGACAAAAAGGCAGGAGTCAGAGCTGGATGTGGCAGAGTTAAAGATGTTAAGATTTGCACTGGGTGTGACTAGCATGGAGAGGATTAGGAATCAGAATATTAGTGGGTCAGCTCAGGTTGGACAGTTTGGAGACAAAGCAAGAGTGGCAAGATTGTGTTGGTTTGGGCATGTGCTGAGGAGGGATGCTGGGTATATTGGGAAAAGGATGCTAAGGATGGAGCTGCCAGGTAAGAGGAAAAGAGGAAGGCCTAAGATAAGGTTTATGGATGTGGTGAGAGAGGACATGCAGGCAGCTGGTGTGAAAGAGCATGATTCAGAGGACAGGAAAAAATGGAAACAGATGATCCGCTGTGGCGACCCCTAACGGGAACAGCCGAAAGAAGATGATGATGATTACGTGATCGAAAATTCAGATGTTCGAATACGTAATGATCAACCCCAATAGAGCAAACAGGCAAAATGTCAAACGGCTGGAAAAAAAATAACAAAAACCCAAACAAACCATTAAACTGCTTTATGCAGAGGGGCAAGCCCCCCTGCATCCCCCACACCCCCAGCTACTTAAATATATCAACTCCAAGACCGCACTACATTGCAGTAAACAGAAATCTCCCCTTACGGAGATTTCCGTTTACATGTTCAACATTCTGCCGTTTCGCTCAGTTGGGGTAGATCATTATGTGTTCGAGCATCTGAATTTTCGATCACGTAATATAGACACATACATGCATGTAATATATATATATAATCAGCAAGATAAAGAAGTTTGCCTTTTGTGTAAACAAGATTGAAATTATACTTTTGCAGTCTCAAAATCATGCATTGCAATCTGGCTGGAGCTGTATGCATAAGCTTTCTCAAAATAGTGACTATAGGTTGGTAGTCTGTTTTGATCTGGATAGGTCTACCATAAACATAATCATGGAACTTCGAAAATGCAAACACAATTGCCAAAGGTTCTTTCTCTGTCTGAGCATACTGTATTTTAGCTTGGGTAAGACTTGTTCTGGATGCATAAGCAACAGCTTGACCCTCTTGTAAAATGACTACACTAAGACCAAATCTCGAAACATCACATGAAAGAGTAACTGGCAGTTCTCTGTTTCAGGACATCAAATGTTCTCTGATGTTGCTCTAATCATGCTCTGAGTGGTACTGATATTTGACTCAAGTCTGGAATGAATTTGCCTAGGTAGTTGACCACGTCAAGAAAACATTGCAGGGCTTGAACATTGCATGTCTGGAGCTGGCTTCTCAAGAATGGCTGTTTTCTTAGAAAGGTCTGGTCGTAAGCCTGAAATGGTAAATAAATGACCAACATAAGTGACTCCTCATAGCCTGAATTTGCATTTCTTAGGATTCAGCTTAAGATTCACTTGACTTGCTCTTTCCAGAATCTTTCTGAGGTTTCCTTCATGCTCAGACTCAGCATTACCTCCTACTACTATATTTTCAACTAAAATAGCACAAGAATACCCAGAAAAAAACTGCTCCATTGCATGTTCAAAGACTTCACTTGCAGAATTTATTCCAAATGGAATTCTTAGAAATCTGTGCCTTCCAAATGGAGTACTGAAAGTAGTTAGCAACAAAGATTTCTTGTCAAGCAAAATTTGCCAAAATGAACTCTCTGCATTTAAGATAAAAAAAAACAGTGGCATTTGGCATAAGAGCAGCAACTTCAACTGTGCACATTGGATGATGAGATGTTTTCAGTGCTGTGTTCAAATCTCATGGATTAATATATATTCTGATGTCATCTGAGCTTTTTTTATGAGCTACCACCATGGAAAATAACCCATTCAGTCGGTTCGTCTACTGGACAGACCACACCTCATTGCACCATTTTGTCTAGTTCGGCTTTGACTCTGTGCTGCATAGCTAGTGGAACTTTTCGGGATGACCTGATTACTGGACTAACGTCTGGGTCTAACTTTATGGAGTACACAACTGAAAGCTTGCCTAGTTTGTCTGTGAAAAGATCAGCACAGGTAGAAAAAATATACTGGGTGAAATTAGAATAGTGATCTTGTAAGCTAACATGGTGGACTTCCTTATTAAATGAAAGCAGTCCCATTTTAAAACTGTCTCTGAGCCCTAATAATAACTGGATATGCCTCTTGACCACACAAAATTCATAAGTCTTAGCTTCTCCCAGCAGAGTAACGTGAAAGCATTACTGAGCCTTCGGTTTGAATCTCTTCATCACCATAAGCAACAAGCTTCGCACACTTTGCCAAATCAAGCCTTTCACCAGCACATACTCTAGCAAATGTTTCTGCAGACATAACATTGCACTTTGAGCTCTGTGCATTTGCCATTTATATGAATAGTACAAAACGCTTCATTCTTATCTCATAAATCTACTGCACTGACTGTTTGTTTCACTAAGCACTGACATGCTATCAACATGAAAAATAGGGTTGCAGCTTTCTAATTGATCAACTCATTTCTTGAAATGTTCCCTTTTAATAAAAGAATGTGGGCCTTTAATTTACAAAATCCTTTGAAATGATTCAATTTATTACATTTGTGGCATTGTTGACCAAAAGCTAAGCATTTCTCTCTCTCAGATGCATGATCACTACCACAATTATGACAGTTGGCAATGAAATTGGGTGATGGCCCTTGCTTTGATTTTGCTGACTCATTCTTATGCCTCACTGAAGCTGTGTGAACTCTGGAACTTGCTAGAAAGCTCTGGGATTTACCTGTGAGTGTTGCAGTTGCTACAGTTGTTGCCATATGCTTTTTGCCTGTTTCCTTTAACCATGTGCTGCATGCTATCAGCATGAGCGTTAAAAGTTACTGGAAATGTGCCTTTCTCATTTATAAGCATATTTGTGTGCTTTTCTTTGAGCTCATGTATCTGACAAATCTCAATGGCCTTATTCAAAGTTAAGTCACTGTCACAAAGCATGGTCTTTCTCACTTCATCATCTTTTAATACCACACACAAGTCTGTCCTTTATCAACTCATCCCTTAAATCACCAAATCTGCATGTTTTAGCCTCATTTCACAAGTCCATTATATATGCTGCAAAAGTTTCACCAGTCTGTTGATCTCTTGTATAAAATAAGTGCCTCTCCATTGTAATGTTTGTCTGGGGGTTACACTTTTCTCTAAATTTACGTTTTTAGCACTCAGGGTCCTCCCTTGACTCAGCGGGTACAACAATATGATTTTCCCCCTCTCCTGCAAAGGTAGCTGGTGCATACGCAAATGAACGTTCCCTTTCAATGGCTTCTGACCCAGCTAAATTAAGCAGAATAAATGCCTGTGTACGGTCATCTTTATCAGAAAATGCAGCCTGTATGAAAATGTAGTACTCTTGCTCAAACACTCTCCAGTTCTCTGCAATATTATTATCAAACACAAGTGGAGCAGGTTTTCAAAATCCATCTGCCATGCCCATAAAGTATGTGTTTGTGCATACACACTGAAAATATGGCCCTTGTAATTATATATGAACAAGCTTTTCTCTCAGCAGCTTGCAGTAATGTTCAAATACACAATAAACTCTTCGAAATACTGTACTTTGCGAAATATGCTTTGAAATTGCTGTATTTGTGAAACAACTGTACTGTAATACTGCACAAACATGCAAACACTTCATACACTTCTGATAACTCAGATAGCCTTACTTAATACAAAAAAATACATGTTTTGCAAAAATGCAGTTGTTTCCCTTTTATTTTAATTGTTTTTTGCAATTCTGACTTTATTTCAAACATTTTCTATATTTCTATCAATATCGGACATTTCTTTATTTTAATATTTAGAGTATGCTTTGTTTCTTATTTTGCAAATAAGAAATGGTTTGAGCAAGTTTTAATATATGAAATTAGTTTCTGACCTGTTTTGCGAATTATACATGTAGTAGCGATGGTCCACTCCTGTATATTCCTCCAACAGCAGCTAGACCCCTCTCTGTTTCAAAGGTGAGAAACTGGAGTTCTTTCTGGTGACAAGTCATTTCAACCATGCCTCTTCTGACACCAAGTCACCAGAATACAAGTAACACACAATGTAAAGAAAACAAATCACAGTATTCAAAGTAGAAAAAAACAATAAAGTAATAAAATACAACAAATAAAAAGCAAACTAACTTTTCCCTCACAGCAAAGTGTAGCAGAGTCTGCGTGAGGCTTTCTAGTAAAGCTCTGAAATGTTTTATTTTACCCCTTAAATAGAAGGTTTAGTCCTTAGCTCCATCTCCTCAGTTCACAGAAGATTAACCTTAACTGACCTGTTCTATTGACCTGTACTAATTTCTGCCTGACTCACAAGAGACAGAACTGTGGTCTCTTTTCAAGTTTTAATATGCAGTTTAAAGCAGAATACAAGTAAAACCAAGGTAAAGAAAGCAAATCACAGTATTCAAAATAGAAAAAGTCAATAAAGCAATACAAAATACAACAAATAAAAAGCAAACTAACCTTTTCCTCACAGCAAAGTGTAGCAGAGTCTGGGTGAGCCTTTCTAGTAATCTCTCCTACAAAACAAAGCTACAGCAAACCCAGCCACCCCACTCCAATCACTGAAGCCATAACAGATCTTCACACTTATTTCAGGGCCAACATCTACAATTAAAAAATACCTATGCACCCTTAAGACAACAGCCACTGCACCTGACCATCTTCTATCTGAATACCTCAAACTTGCTGCAGATAATCCTGCATATTTATTTGATATTTGTTTACTGGGGAGGTCCAACTGGACAAAAACTGCCCCTTTTCAGTGGAAGCTCAGGGAGAAAAACTCCACATATGATCAATAAAAATATTACAAAAAGTATATTGTTCAGTACAACAATCTCTGACCAATACAGTCCTTAACAGTAGTTCAAGGTACAATACAAAGTGACATCTGTTTGTTTTTACATAGATGAATTAGAAAGTCCAGCAGGAAAATGATTGTCTGTGGGACCTGGGTATTTAAGCTCCTATGCAGAGGAGGAAAAATGTCCACAAAAAAAATACCCTAGGGAAGCCAAGAACAAATGGATGACCAGGTAGGCTTCCTTAATAAAGGTACAGTGGGATGTCAGTGAAGAACTGGGCTACTGGTAAAGCCTTGAGAAAGGCTGTGTATACCTGAGCGCTTGTGGTCAAAGGCTGAGTAAAGCCTTTAGAAAGGCTTGATATACAGGTTGTAGTTCCGACTGGTCAGGTTGCATGGTGAGAGGAACCGCTAGTGTGGCAGCTAGAAATCAAAGATGAAACACACAGAAAAAACAGGCAAAACAACATAAATGTGGCTCGGCTAAGGAGCTCTGCTCGCCGTGGTGGCAAACAATCAACATAGTCGAAGTTCAGATTCTAGAAGGTCGTACTTTTATTGAAGTAAAAAGTACCAGAAGTTCAATCACCATCAAAGTGTAGTTCCTTAATAAAAATAACAGATCTTTTGGCCACATTTTTCTGGAGAAACCCTCCTTCACAGCTAGAAAAGGGAGAAGCATTAGGGACTTTCTGGAACACCCCTACCAAGTTAAACTTGACAACCCTGGTACCTTTGCCTGCAATGAGCCTCCCTGCCACTACTGTAGACACATGAGCGGTGCCACAGGTTTTTAATGCCCCAATGGCAGGAGACACGACACACTTAATGTCAGAGGTGACTGCAATGTCACAGGAGTGGTTTACATGGCAGCGTGCACCAAATGCAATGCTTTCTATGTGGGCAAGACGGTCAACTCCCTTAAAACGAGGAAAGCAAAACACCTGCATGACTTAAAATACTTGAAAGTGACAAACCAGCTGGCAGTGCAGGCTTTCAGGAACCTAGGACACAATACGTTCAAATTTCATGTTCTTGAACACATCCCTAAATCCCCACTAGGTGGGGACCACAACTCACTGCTTGAGAAGAGGGAACTCGAGTGGCAAATACGTTTGCAGGCAAGGAAAAGACCAGGCCTTAACTATGCAGAATCTTTGACCTCTCAGAAAGATACAACACCGTATACCACAACCTCTGCACCTGGACCTCTAACAGATTTACTAACGAAATGTTACATTTCATGCGACAGCCAGTTTTGATCTCACCAGTCTACCTCCAGCCCACGGTCTGAGACTTCCCCTGGCAAATTCGGACTCATTTGTTTTTGGTCAATGGTTCATTAATATATTTTTTTGTCTTTCATGCCTTTCATGTTTTCTACAATGGTTCACTTTTACTGTTTTATTCGTGTCTTTCTAGCTTTTCAGGTTGCATATCAGTGCCTTTTTAAAACAAACAGCCCTCATTCAGTTCCACATCTTAATACATTAGTTTCTATTGATGTCTGTTATTTAAGAAGTTTTCACTGTTTTGTTTCTCTTTTTAATTTCTGTATCTTTTTTTTTGGATATCTAGCCTGGTTCTTATTTTTTGGTTTTCTAGCCTGTTTCTTATTTTACATACATGTTATTGCTATTTCTCTAGTATGCTCGGCTTTGTTTATTATGCTCTTTTAGGTCATCCACCATCCTGATGAAGATTTCGAAAAGTGTAGCCTAACAATGTATTTTACCAGCAAGGGTTGATTTTTTTCCAGCAAGACTATTTTTAATTAATTGCATTTTTTTTAGCTAATTTTAGCTAATCTCCGAACTTCACTATTGTAGGTTTAGAGTGATTCTACTAACCATGTATGAGCTGGCTCAGGGTATCTACCCTATCAGATTGTAAAGTGTCATGTCAAGTTGTTGTGCCCAATCACAATAAAGGTTTTTTCACCCACACTTGATTGGCCCCCACTGACGCACCCCCAGGTACTCTTATAAAAGGAAATCCTCAGGATCACTCTTTCCATTAAGGAACTACACTTCGATGGTGATTGTACTTCTGGTACTTTTTACTTCAATAAAATACGACCTTCTAGAATCTGAACTTTGAATACGTTGATTTTTTGCCACCACCGTGAGCAGAGCTCTTTAGCTGAGCCACATTTACTTTGTTTTGCCTGTTTTTTCATCTTTGATTTCTAGCTGCCGCACTAGCGGTTCCTCTCACTAGACGACCTGACCAGCCAGAACTACGACCTGTATACGAAGCCTTTCAAATGGCTTTACTCAGCCTTTGACCACAAGCGCTCGGGGATGCACAGCCTTTCTCAAGGCTTTACCGATAGCCCAGCTTCTTCACCGACATCCCACTGTATCTTTATTAAGGCAGCCTACCTGGTCATCCATTTGTTCTTGGCTTCCCTAGGGTATTTTATTCACGGACAAAGATGAATTAGAAGGAACAACACAATAGAGACATCTGTTTGTTTGTTTCCATAGGGATGAATTAGGCAGGCATATATTAGGAGTATTTAATAATTGGTTAATCAAAGATGAGTGATCACACTTTAAATAAAAAGTTTCTAAACAGAGTAAGGAATAGAGGAAAAATAAAAGAGAAGATACAGAGTTAGTGTTGTAGATATATCACAGTCGTCGTGCAGTATGTGGAGAGGATATAGAAGTGGATACAGAAGAGAAGACAGGGAAAAAGTAAGAATATTAAGAGAAAATTGAAATTTTTTATAGCTGTGGGTGTGGTTAAAAAAACAAAATGTATAGGTGGACAAAGGAGGGTGATAAGGGGAGTTAGGAAGAGTAGATGTAAAGAACAAGAGAGGTGTTGGGGAGAGAAGCCACAAAATCTGCTTAGCCTAGTGATGAGCAGAAGCAGTTGTCTTTTAGACGAGTCTTAAGTAGGTTTTTGAACGGATTATGGCTACTTGTGTTCAATATATTCTGACGTATACAATTTCATACTTTAGAGATGTGGCTTGAGTAAAGAGAATCCCCAAAGCTGTTGTTGGATTTTGCAACTTTAAGCAGTAATTTCTCAGAGAATCGTAGGGGGTCTGTTATTGGTTTTGGTTGGTACTAGGTTATGGAGGCCTGTCATGATTCTAATACACTATTTTATCTGAAAAAATATGTCCCCACCTTATAGCAAAAATCATATATAACACCACTCAATCAAGGTGGCTCATCAACCGGGCTCACAAACTATAAACCAAGTGCCATTCTCTTATAGGTTCGTAGGTAGGTAATAGGCTATCTGCCTGAAGGTATTTATAAGCCTAGCCAGAATGTGTTGGCTTTTGCCGCCCCCTTAGATTAGTTCCCTGTGCCTCTGTCCAGCAGAGCCACTGAAGTGATCCCCGGGGTGAACTTTCTGTTTCCCATCCACTCATCAAGGTTTCTCTTGAAGAGTGTTAGTGAGGAACTCTGCCTAATGTAGACTGGAATCTTGTTCCAAAGCATGGGAAGTCTCTGGGACAGGAATCTATCCCTTCAGTATGTCCTTATTTATTGTTGTGGTGAGGTTTAGATTGTGTGTGGCTCGAGGGGATATTTTTTTTTAGGTGGAGCATGTCCATCAATTCTGGGTTGGACATGGCCTTGTATGTCAGGCAGAGATCACCTCTGAGTAGACGGTATGCAACTGAGTACAGCTGGAGTTTCTTCAGTTGAGCTGCATAGAGCATCTGTTTGAGGCCAGTGATCCTCTTGGTGAGGTACTTCTGTGGTCTTTCCAGCTGTTGCAGGTGTCTTGTAAGGACATCCCAAATGGGGCGTTGTACTCTATGATGAGTCTGATGAGTGATGAGTAGAGGGGCACAATGACCTCTTTTGATCTGGATGCAGACCCTTTTGTGATTAGGTGGGCCACATAGAAGGATTTTCTAACCACTTTGGCAATGTGATTATCAAATGTGAGATTACTATCTACTTGGGTCCCCAGATCCCTTATTATATCTTCTGTATTTAGGGGACTAACACCTATGTGGTAGTTTGTGGGTACCTTGTTTTTTCTAAAGGGGATGACTGTGCACTTTATGGCATTTAGCTTGAGGCCATGATTTTGACACCAGGTATCCGTCTCCGTGAGACCCTATTGGAGGATGTCTGTGTCAGCCGGAGAGTCAATTATAGCCCCTAGTTTGCAGTCATCTGCGAAGTTGGTCAGCCATAGTCCTCCTGTGCTTGCCTGTACCTCTGAGAAGTATATGCCAAACAGGAGAGGTCCTAGGACTGAGCCCTGGGGAACACCACTTGTAACCGGTTTAGAGTTGGATCTAGCTCCCACAGCTCTCACCATGTGGGTTCTGTCCGTGAGCCAGTTGGCAACCCATCTTGTGACATAGGAGTTTATGTTCAGGCTGGTGAGCTTGTCTATAATACCAGAATGGGGAATGGTGTCAAAGGCCTTTGCGAGGTCTAGGTAGGCTGTGTGTACCACCTTTCCCTCGTCTATAGCCTTGGTAACTTTCTCAAAGAAGTCCACCAGGTTTAGGAGGCATGATCTGCCCTTAACAAAGCTGAACTGGGTAGGGTCCTGTATTTGGAGGTTCCCAATGTCTCTGTTAATGAGTAAACTTATTTGGTTTATACTTATTTAACTTATTGTTATACAAAATCTGTGAACGATGTATTCATCCTCAACTTAATACATGTATTACTTCTCATAACCTCCTCTCTACCTCACAGCATGGTTGCAGACCCAATCACAGTACAACCACTGTTCTTCTGCAATAAATCACAACAGAAATTCATGTTTTCTGACCTCATCTCTATTTCTGGCTCTATCCAAGGCATTCAACACAGTTAGTCATCAAATTCTCTTAACTAAACTCACAGCTTATGGGCTATTACCCTCCTCACTGAACTGATTTCTTAGTTACCTCACAAATAAGTCAGTCTCAAGCAGTGAAATGGCAGTATTATTTCTTCTCTTCCTTCCTACATCCTTCAGAGTCCCACAAGGCTCCATCCTGACACCACTGCTTGTACGTATTTATCAACACCCTAAGCAAAGCAGTCAAAGAGGCAAGCATAGTACAACATATTGATGACTCCTCTCTAATATGCCCTGCTAGCACACTGCCTGTGCTTCAAACACTCACCCAGAAACCCTTCTCCTCCATAGAAATTTGGCTCAACAACTCACAACTCCTCCTGATTCAACCCCCCCCCAAACTACTACTGTTCACCCTCAACACTCCCTCTCCCTCTCAAAAGTCTACCTTTACTATACTGCCGTCCAACAAGACCAGTAGAGAACTGGTAACCCACACCAAACTACTAGGTGTGATTATGCACAAGCACCTGAAATTTAATCTCCATCTTCAGCAAGCCATAAAGAAGACACACCAAAGGCTTAGATGTTTCTGTAGAGTGAAACACTACATCTGAAGTAGTTAACTTCATTTGTCCATCAACCTGTGGGTATCGGATCCATATCGGATCTGAGCCGGCAGCTTCAAACAGCTAAGATCCGAGCTCCAAGCTCCTCCCCTTACCCATAATCCCCTGCCATCCCTCTCTGACCTCAGATCTCATTTGCCGCGGTTCAGTCAGCAGCTTTGAATGAGCTCCAGGCATGGGAGTAGATCGTTTTGTGAGAAAAATCTTTTATTTTTTTTACTATAGTAGTAAAAATTTGTGTGTGTGTTACTTCTTAGTTAGTTTCTAGTTGTTAACTGTTTTTGTAGTTAATTTTAGTTAAATTACCTCCCCGTGTGTGTGAAGGCATGTCTGTCTTTAGGCCTAGTGTAATTTGGTCTAGTCATGTCTGAGGCCCCTAAAGCCTTCTTTTCTAAATGCACCGAGTGTGGCCATAAGCTGTCCCAGTGGATGGCCACACTCAGTGTGTTATCTGCCTTGGGGTTGACCACCTCTCCTCAGGCTGCACCATTTGTGCAGCCTTCAACCCCAGGGCTTTGAGGGACAGAAGGTCGAAGTTGATTCTGGCGGGACTGTTGCCCCAGACTCAACTTCGTCCTCCTCTCCCTCCATGGCTCCTGCCACGGCCGCGGCAGTGCCACCTTCCATCCCTGCTCCCCTGGCCGGGACTCACCCTCCCACCTCAGGCCAGGAGAAGAGGGAAGCTAGGAGGGAGAGGAGAAAAGAGAAGCACCACAAGTGGCGGGCTGAGACTTCCTCCTTGGCCCCGCCGGCCAAGCAAGCAGCTTCTCCCAGGGCCTCCGGACCTTACCCTTCCCGGCTCCATTCACCCCGTTTTTCCCCAGAGCCGGAGGAGGAGGAGACCTGGTCGCCTTCGCGGTAATCAAGGCAGCACTCCCGGCCCGCCTCAGTGACCTCCTGTAGGTCAACCCGAAGCTTGTCCGATGCAGACATGGACCGGATTTTGCGTAGGTTCCTCCAGGCCCAGCTGCAGATGGGAGTGCTCCTGTCTCCCCCCCCCCCCTCCGGGGGGAGCTCGACCCCCTTTTTCACCCCGATTGCTCCTTCTCTGACCCACTTCCAGGGTTCAGAGCCTTCGGAGCCGGGTAGCATGGGAGCCAAGGGAGTGTCGGCGCCGATAGTACCTCGTACTTCGGCACCGATGGCACCCTCGAGTTTGTCAGGTCTTTTTTTGGATCTGAGCTCTCGGAGCCGAGAGCTGAGCTTCGGATCCGGAGGTGTCCGTGTGTCTTCGGCTAAGTCTTGGTCGGAGCATACTGGCCCTTTGGATCCAATTGCTTTGGCGCTGGCTCCGATCCGCACATCGGATCCGAGGGGTCTGCTCTTGGATCCCAGAGAGAGCATTTCTCCTTTGGCGTTCGATGTCGTGGAGTGGGTATTGTCTAGGGATTCCAGGCCCCAGGCTCCTGCTACGGTTCCAACCTGCACTCCCTCTCAGATGGGCCTACCTTCCATCACCCGGCCCCAGGGACAGCCTGCGCCAATGTCCCAGATAGTTCCCTTGGAGGAACAGGATGTGGTTGGTGAGGCCTCTTCAGACTGCCCCCCATGAGGAGGTTCCTCACAAACGTAAGTGCAAGAGGAGGCACTTGGACTCACCTGAGTCCTTGACAGAAGACACAGACTTAGGGGAAGGTTCCCCAAGGTCACCTCCCGAAGACTTCTCCTTCTGAGACATCATGAAAATGCTTCGAATTAGAGGGGGGTGGTCAGCCCACAAACCTTACTCTGATGAGTCTGTGTTTCTGGAGGCATTTGACGCAGGCCCATCTACCTCTTAGGTGTCCCCTCCCACTGATCCCCCGGTAGACCTGATTACTACCAGGGCATGGAAGGAGACGGACACTGTGGAGCCCATTCCAAAGAGACCAGATAAAATTCTCAGCCCCCCTTCTGATAAGACGCGTTGGAGCAAGGGTGCTCCTGTAGATGCCATGTTGGTGGCAGCCGCCACCAAAAAGGAACTAGCCAGGATAGTTTCTCGATCCATCCTCCAGACAAGGAGTCTCGGACGATGGACTGCCTGGGGAAGTGGATGTTCGCTTCAGCCACCTTCTCTGTAAGGTCACTGAATTATACGGCACACATGATATGACTCCAGCAGGACCTCATCAAAGAATACATCGGGTCGCCCCCAGAGTCCATGCCGGCCAAGGATAAGAAAGTATTCTCAACTCGAATGGCCACTCTCAAATCCATTACGAACACCTCTATGCGGCTCCTCTCCCATGCTACTGAAGGAGCCGCTAGAGCTAGTGGAGCGGGCATTGTCTTACAACGGTATGCTTGGCTCCGCCATTGCGATTTTGCAGAACCCTTCAAGGCATCCTTCGCTAATGTCCCGTTTGACGGTTCTTCACTTTTTGGCAAGACCGTACGCGACACGCTGGTCCAGAGCAAGAAAGATGGGAAGACGTTGTCTGCCATTGGAGTCCGCTTCTCTGCTCCCCAGAGGTCCTTCTCTAGGAACCAAAAGGGACAGAAGAAGATGTGGTTCCGGAAGTCTCAACAGTCCCATTTTGCTCCGGACCCCTCATCCTTCAGAGGCAGAGGAAGACAGGGTGGACGCTGGCCCAGAGGCAGAGGGTGACCGAAGACTTTTGGGTCAAAGGAACCCTTTTCTGATCGGCCTACGCAGCAACCCCAAAGGGTTACTCGACTGCTCCACTCTGGAGGCAGTCGGGCGGCATTTCTCAAGGCACCTAGCAGTTTGGGAGTCCATTACAACAGATTGCTGGGTGCTTCGAATCATATCCAGAGGTTACAAGATCCCCTTTCTCAATCTCCCTCCCAAACCCTGGAGCCTCCCTGATGTCCCACCCAATCAAAGGGAGGCAGCAGCCACAGAAATACTCCAGCTGCTAGAAAAAAGAGCAATCCAGCACATCCCCCCAGACCAATACGGATCAGGCTTTTACTCCAGGTTCTTCTTGGTGCCAAAAAGACGGGGGACTTAAGACCAATCCTCGACCTGTCCTTTCTAAACCTGTCAGTGGCCAAAGAAAAGTTCTGAATGGTCACCATTCAATCCACTCTCCCACTCCTGCAGGAGAACAACTGGATGTGCTGTATAGACCTCAAGGATGCATTACTACCACATTTTGATGGACAGGTGATCCAGAAGGTTTCTCTGCTTCCGGCTAGGAGCCAGCCACTACCAGATCAGGGTCCTTCCTTTTGGTCTCACCACAACCCCCAGGGTGTTCACCAAAGTCTTGGCAGTTGTAGCAGCCCATCTGAGACTCCAGGGAATACAGATCTTTCTGTACCTGGATGACTGGCTCCTGACCGCCCCCACCAGGCATCTACTGTGTTCAGCCAAAAATTACTTCCTCCACTTGGCCTCCCGACTGGGAATCACAATCAATATCAAAAAATCTTCTCTTCATCCAATCCAGATATTGGACTTCATTGGGGCCAGATTAAACACAAACCTTTTGCAAGTCTTCTTAACTCCGGACCGGCTTTGAACACTAAAGCTCCATGTGCTGGCCCTTGTACACTCCCCAACTTCTCCAGCGGAATTGGTCCTGAGAGCTCTAGGTTCCATGGCAGCAACAATCAACCTGCTACCCTTAGCGCGCTTGAACATGAGGGTACTACAATGGACCTTGCAGGTTCAATGGTCCATCCTGCAACATCCACTGAGTTCACCCATCCCCCTCAGCAGGGTTTGCAGGAAAGCCCTATTCTGGTGGCTCCAGTTCCCGGACCTACAGAAAGGGCGCCCCTTCTCTATGTCCCCTCCTCTAACCACGGTGACCAGGGACGCTTCTCACCTCGGGTGGGGGGGCATTGTATGGGCAGAACCGTCCAAGGCCCGTGGACCCATTCAGAGACCTTGTTGCATATCAATGTCCTAGAAATGAGAGCGGTGCTTTTGGTATTGCAAGCACTCCAAGCCCTTCTTCCCTTGGGGACAGTTGCAATTCAGACAGACAACATGTCAGTATTCTGGTATATCAACAAGGCAGGGGGAACCAGATCCTACCCACTTTGTCGAGAGGCCATGAGAGTTTGGGAATGGGCGATCTCCATCAACCACTTTCTCATAGCGATGCACATTCCGGGCTGGTCGAACATCTTGGCAGACAGGCTGAGTTGAGCCATCCTTTCACCATACGGGTGGTCTCTGAACCCGAGAGTAGTGAAGCAAATCTTCCTCAAGTGGGGTCAACCTTGCTGCAATCTCTTTGCGTCTCCTTCGAACGCAAAGTACAGGGGGAATCCCCCAGAGACGCTCTGGTGCATGTTTGGCCATCCGGTCTACTTTATGCTTATCCACCTCTTCCCCTAATGCTAAAATTCTTGCAGAAAGCCTGCCGGTTGTGGAGCAGAGTGATCCTCATAGCCCCATTCTGGCCTCATCAAGCATCGTTCCTTTGTCTATGGTCTCATCTAGTGAATCCCCCATGGATTCTAGATCCCTCTCCAGATCTGATCTCTCACCCACTAGGATTAACAACCCCAAACCTGGACAACCTCAAGCTTATAGCTTGTTTGATCCAGTTCCAGTAATAGCTAGGACTCCTGGTATCTTGTCCTCTGTTAAGGCTATTCTAGTAGCCACTCACAAGCCTTCTACAAGAAAGGTTTTTTGTCAATCTTATTCACCAGGGTGCTAGCTCCTCTATGGTCTCTGTCTCTAAAATAACTAAACTGGCTTGAACTAAGTTATGTTTGTAAATGATGGAACTGATATCAAAGATATCTAAATACAGGCACTGTTGCTCATAAATGAAACAGGCTGTAAATAATGAAACAATACAAAAGAGGTCTGTATAATAGAGTTTTTCTCCCCAGGCCTCTGCTAAAAAGGGCACTACTCAGTCAGATTATCCCAGTAAAAAAAATGTCAATAAATAAGTTACTACACCGCACCCCAAATATTTTACTGTTGCATCACAGGAATACATAACAGATACACTATTGCAAAGAAAAGAGAAACCTGGACTTCAGAGTTAATGCTTCAATCTTCTTGTGATCCATTTTTAATTATGCAAGGCCATCCATGACACATAATTGTTTCCATACTACACATGTGAAGAAGGTTTAATTGTTGTCTAACATGTACTTGCATGTGATGCGGCAGAAGGGAGCAAGACACAGGAGAGAGAACTTCATTCATTCCTTTTGTAGTTCCCTGTTTAAAATCCGCATTTGTGTGGCTTTGCGCGATTGTGCGCATAGTGCAGCGCCGGTTAAACAAGGTTAAACTTCTTCTGGCTCCGCCAAGTCTGCTCTTCAAATTTTCCCTTAAGGAAGCTCTACTCTTAGTATAATCAGACTACTCACTATATTATAAGCCTAGCACTTGTTCTCAAAACTTCTCTAATAAGTAAGCACTCTCGTACTAAGTAAAGCACTACATCCACCTACCACCCCTGTGAATATCCACTTCCCTTAAAGGCACAGCACTCCCTTATACTGTTCTAGCATGTCGAATGGTAGATTACTGGCGTCCTCTCCAGTTCAGCTGGTTAATCTGGGTATCTTGAGACAATGCTACAATTGTCTCATGTACACAGACAACCCTCTCCTCCTCCCAACAAACACAAATACATGTGAGAGATGCAACTATATAGCCAAACTGGAGGCTGAACTCTCTCAACTCAGGGCTGGCATGACCAGACAGGAGGAGATGGTAACCACACACACAACAAACCCAGTCCCACATAGACCTACCACAACTGCAAACCAAACACATAAAAACACAAAGACATACTCAGAGGCTCTAATAAAAAACTTACCAAAACAACAGAGGCTCCCAAAGCAGACATCCAAAAATCCACCACCTCAAAACAAAACACATGCAACACATACTTCAATAAATCAGTGTGTCAACCAATCACAGCCCTTAAGGCCAAACACCATGCCTGATACACTAGTAATAGGTGACTCTATAGTCAGACACACTGATGTCCCGCTGACCAGGCTGAACAAGGAGAGGGTGACTGTGAGCTGCCTATCGAGAGCTAGGATCCGCCACATAACACACGCACTCAGGTCACTCCAAAGCAAGTACAAATATGACTCCGTCATTGTCCATGCTGGCGTGAATGACCTGAGACGTACCTCCCTGGACTACATGAAAAGAGACATAGAGGAGCTCTCCAATTATGTAGCCCAGGCTGGTATGACCCTGACCCTGAGCAGCATCTTGCCCTCACCAAGAATGATGCCACAATACAAAGACAAGATGATCAGCTTTAATAATTGGCTCAGGTACTGGTGTCATTCTAAGGGGATCTAATGTCTGTCTGCCTGGGATGACACGTTGGACAAGCCACACTGCTTTGCAAGGGATGGCTTACACCTGTCACCACTGGGCTTCCGGATATTGGCTAAGGCTCTTGCCACCCCCATAGTGCCTTTTTTAGGCAAGGCTCAAAAGACAAACCCACCTCCTTAGAAAACAAAAATGGAAAAAAACTAAGGGTAATGCTGCACAATGCCAGAAGTCTAAATCTCAAGATGCAGGCACTCGATGCACTCCTCAGCATGGAGAACATCGACGTCTGTTTAGTAACTGAAACCTGGTTCAAGGCTCTTGAGAGCACCACAGCACTACCAGGCTATACCTCGTATCATGCTTTTTGGCCCCAAAATCCGGGCCGAACCACAAAGGGAGGGGGAGTGTCCATATTCATCAAGGATACCCACACCTCCAGGTTAGTAGCAACACATGAAGCATCAGAGACCATACAGGTGCAACTAACCATAGGCAAAACTGCTATACAACTGGTAGCATGTTACAGACCACCCTCCCAGTCTCAGGAACCCCACTCAGCCTTCCTGAAGACATTGGAGGATATGAATGTATCACAAAATACCATCATACTGGGAGACTTCAACTACCCAAACATAGATTGGGTACATTATTCTAGCCGTAACACCCTAGCCCAAAGGTTCCTGGAATTCATAAATTCAAATGCACTGGAACAACTAGTCACCTCTCCCACTAGGGGAGATAATATACTAGACCTGATCATCACAAACATGGGGACAAAATGCTCCACACCGGAGGTATACCCCTCACTAGTGAGATCTGACCACAAACTAATCACCCTGGATATACATATCCCACCTCCACCCCCAGCACAAAAGACCACAGTGAAAAACTTCTCAAAAGCAGACTTCACTCTTCTTAAGACTAAAATGGTATCCTTTAAGCCTACTGGGCCAGTGGATACCACATCCCACAATGCCGAATCATTCACAAATGCTTTCTATGGACATCTCCAAGAATGCATGGATCATGCAATCCCAAATAAATCCAAGTCCCTCTCCACCAAAGGCAAGCGTCCTGTCTGGTGGACCTCAGCCATTAACAAATTGTATAACAAAAGAAGGAAGCTACTGCACGTCAGAGTAAAATCCCATAAAGGGAAGACATCTCTGATCAACATTAGCAGAAAACTACGTTCTCTCATAAAAACATCCAAGGTAAACTTTGAGAGAAAAATCGCTAAGGACACTAAAGATAACCACAAAGCCTTCTTCAGATATGTTAGAAACCTGGGTGGAAACCCTCAGATATGCTTAGAGTTAGTTCACAACAACAGAAAATACACTGAACTCACAGATATTGCCAACTTTCTGGCTGACAGGTTCAGTGCAAATTTCTCCCCTCCCTCACCCCCAAAAGAAGAAATACTTATCCCAGCTGAATGTAATCTCCCTGTCATCTCAGATGTCCAAGTGAGAACTGCCCTCAACAAAGCTAAAAACACAGCATCAATGGGACCTGACGGCATCCCTGGTTGCGTGCTACGTGAACTCCAAGAGGAGCTAAACCCGCACATAAAAATGCTATTTAACCTTAGCCTTACTACAGGATATGTACCTGAACACTGGCGTACAGCAACAGTGGTCCCACTCCACAAAGGGGTTACCTCTACAGACCCTGGGAACTACCGCCCCATAAGCTTAACCAGCCTGGTCTGCAAAGCTATGGAAAGAATCATTATGGAACTCATAAACAGAGACATAGGGGACCTACAGACACTTGACCACACCCAGTTTGGCTTTGTAAAGGGCAGATCCTGCCTTTTGAACCTGGTTGACTTTTTTGAAACAGTCACTAGAGCCATTGATGAGGGCAAAGCAGTCCATACAGCCTACCTGGACTTGGCTAAGGCCTTCGACACAATACCCCACTCAGGCATCATAGATAAGCTCAACAGCTTAAACGTAAACCCTTATGTCACTAGTTGGGTTGCAAACTGGCTAAAGGACAGAACCCATAAAGTTAAAATCACTGGAGCAATGTCAGACTCAAAGCCAGTCACAAGTGGTGTCCCACAGGGATCTGACCTGGGACCCCTCTTGTTCGGCATTTATTTCTCAGATGTTAAAGCAAGCATGGGAGGGTTGTGGCTGACAAAGTTCGCAGATGACTGCAAACTAGGTGCCATAGTCGATACACCAGTGGACACATACATCCTACAAAAAGGCCTCACAGAAATGGACAACTGGTGCCGGAGTCACGGCCTTAAACTAAATGCCAAAACTGTATAGTCATCCGCTTTGGGAAAAACAAAGTACCCACAAATTATCACATAGACAGCAACCCACTGAGTACAGAAAAAGTAATCAGAGACCTAGGGACCCAAGTCGACAGCGACCTCTCATTTGACACCCACGTTGCCAAAGTGGTTAGAAAAACATTCTACCTTGCACACCTCATCATGAAGGGATTCACATCCAGATCCAAGGATGTCATTGTACCCCTATACTCCTCCCTCATCAGACCCATGATTGAGTACAATGCCCCATTTGGTATGTACCTCACCCGGCATTTGCAACAGCTGGAGAGACCACAAAAGTACCTCACCAAGAGGATCAAGGGTCTCCAACATATGTCTTATTCTGCCAGACTAAAGAAACTTCAGCTCTTTTCAGTAGCATACCGCCTGCTCAGAGGTGATCTCTGCCTGACGTGCAAGGCCATGTCCAGTCAGGATCTGATGGACATGCTCCACCTCAAAAAATCCAAATCCATCAGGACCACGAGAGCTAAAGACTTAAACCTCGGCACAAGTATGAATAGGACATGCTGGAGGGATAGATTCATAACCCAGAGCCTTCCCATGCTTTGGAACAAGATCCCAGTTCATATTAAGCAGAGCCCCTCACTGACTCTCTTCAAGAGAAATCTTGATGACTGGATGGGAGATTGTAAGTTTACCCCCAGGGGTCACATCTGTGTCACTGCTAGACAGGGGCACAGTAAACTAGTTCTATTATATAAGGGGACCTTCATTGTGTCACTACTAGACAGAGGCACAGTATTCTAAATTTATTCTGTACATTTTTGTACCATTTCATGGGGTGGCAAAAGCCACATCACTATGGCTAGGCTTACAAATGCCCCAGGGCAGATAGCCTAGTACTAAACTTTGAAACTATGAGAATCACATCCCTGTGGATGCTCTGAAGGTATATGGAAAACACCTTTTCAGAAAGATGCCAAAACAGGCAGAGAGAGCTAAGCTGTGGAATTACTGGTGGCTGACATAAATGCTGTAGGAGGAAGAAACCACAGCTTAGCACAGTGTAGGCAAAGATTAAATGGCATTGTGGGATGCGCCAGGACAAAGGCTAAGCAAAATTCAACTTCCCCCACTGCAGAAGTGATGGTGGACCTTCCACAGTCCAACCTGTAACACTGTGTGATGAGTATTTTCTCCCTGTCTGTAAGGTGAGGATGTTGCAGGAATCATCAAAGATAGTGTGTACACTGGTACTTTCAGACACCTGCAACAGCCACAGTCAGGCAGTGTGAAAGGTAGGTTTCTAGATGTTTTTACTAAATTATGCTGATATATACTAGACATGATACATGTGTACATATAATTCGTACTTGTTTCATCATCAGGTACTCACTCCATCAACTTCAGGTGTGGCACAAACTCTACAGACAGTGATCACGGTAAATGCGGCTATCATAATTTTATAAGTTATTCTGTCATACATCACATTAACCAAATCTTAACATATTTTTTTACAGAGTCAGCACCAGAAACAACCACATCCTGTGCTTCAGCACAGCAGGATGTTGTTGACAGCAGAATGGCTGTCAGTGAGGATGTCATAACTCCCATACCAATGACAGATCCTGAGGCCCCCTACCCCACAGTAGGCAGATAACTCAGCAGGCAGTAACACAGGTTCCCACAATGTACAGAATGAGGAAATAATATAACAGCAGGGGGGGGACACAAAGCTCAGCACCTGCTTCTTGTGCACAGTCTGAGCCCCTTGATAAAGAGATTATGATTTTGTAGTGGCAGTACCCACTATCACACCTGTACACAGGCAGATGTGCTATCATGTAGTTCTGCCACTGAGACCCAGGTGGAGATGGTTGGAGTATGACAGGGTATACTTGAGGAATTTTCCCAGTACATGGGAATGATAGAGGCCAGGGATAATGCCATGATGATCCTTGTGCAGTGTGGATGCAGATACAGCACCCATGTCAGTGTCTATGTGTGCATTATTAAAGACGTACCAAACACACATTGGGAACATAGCTGGATATGGACAAAAGACTGTCTACATGTGTGACAGATGAGAACACTGGACACCACATGCATCTCATGAAGGTCCTGCAGGAATTATTGTGGATTCCTCTAAGACGAAGGCAGACAGGCTTTGCTAGGCTTCTGCAACACATAGTAGAACCTCTCAGTCATAGTGTAAGTCCTGCAGGAATGTTAGGTCAATGTCAGGAGGTCATTGGTGCAACACAGCATCAAGTTCACATGCCAGTACTTGCTCATGATCTATTGGACCATCACTCGCACTATCCTTAGGGGACACTGTGTATGACTGTTTCCAAATATAAATGAAATTCTGTGCACCAGTAACACAGAACTCACCCAAAGAAGTCACTTTTTATACAGGGCTATTGCTGAAGTTTTTCCTTGTATCTGAAAAATATAGACATACAGCAGAGGGAATACAAAAAAAAAAATAATATAAACACAGTCTTAATTTTTTCACAGGAAGTATTTATTTTTTGTGTGCGTATAAGTGAATACATCATACTCTGTATGTGACATTGCAGTGAAACAATCACAATGTGGACTTAAACATGTTTTATAACACCTGCTGTTCAACATTTCAATCAAATCCCACCAGTATAACTAGCACTTGCAGCACTAACCCTTCAACGCTGTACAAATGATGACTGTTAAGACATTAGCAACATTTTTTTGATATGCAAAGAACTATCTGACATATAGTGTAAGTACAGCATAGCCCACAAATAACCCTGCGTGCATCAAGGATATTTTTTTCTTTTCATCGTCATGCATATAGTGGACCATAGTTGTGAACTAGATGCTGCCTCTTTGCCTGCGCAGCCATATGCCATGGACCAACCTGCTGAAGGGTTTGCCATGCTACGGACATCAGATGGCCACAGTCGCTGTTGTAACTGGTGTGACAAACTAGAGGGAGCTGCCGTGCCACTATCTGCAACTAGCTAAGACAGTTATGCACAAGACTGATGCACGATCATGTTAAGCAGAATGGAATAAGCAGTAAACATCCTGTATGTAGTCGCAGGGTCATACTGAAGCCCCCCTCCCCCAACTTGTCCAGGCAATGGAAACAGGCATTGAGCAGGTCAAAGATTTGCACAATAACTATTCATTCCTGAGACTGGGCAGTGTTGACAAACTCATCAGCAGCTCCCTTGGGGTAACAGACTGCTATCATTAGCCAATATTAGAGTAGGCAGCTTATGTCAAAAACAAAACAGGGAGAGGACACACAAAAAAACCCCAAGAACTACTCAACACTACCAATGCCACTATATACATAGAGACATTACTATGTTTACCGACAGTATAATAGCTTGCACTTAATAACTAGGTGATTAGGAAGAATCCTTCCATACAGGATGAGGCTGTACAGTGAGGCCATGTACCAGATGTAAGAATGAGGGCACTGCCAGGATGTTGGACCGACATGTTAGTGATGTAACTCCATACATCACATACCACGTGACAGTTGATGAAATGGTAGACCTTCTTATTTGGCACCACTCTCCCATAGACCATATTGAGTTATAAAAGCAACATATGTACAATGTTTTATTCCAAGAACTTCAGGTAAGCAATCCATTCTGCAGAGGGCACATATGGTTTTGGAGCAGACCTGAAGTGACACTGGAAAACAGATACAGATCTTCTCTTCCTTCATAGAAAATATTTCTTTCCTACGTACCCTCAATCAGCTTTCAGACTTCACCACCAAAAAATATCCTACTGCCCTGCAACTTTTGTCCTTCTTGATTCCTACTTCCCCACTACCTGCCAACAATAGCAAACCGATCTGTTTACTTAACCCTGCTACTCTTCAGCTTATCCTCTATTCTTCTACTCGAGCTGGACCATGTCTCATCCTACCATGACTCTATAACAGCTCTCAACATCTCTCCAGCTCTGTCGAAGCCACCTATCCATACTTCCTTCCTACACTACACACATAACCCCAAACCTATTTAATGATGCCTCTCATCTTTATCCCAAATACAGAGTGATTAGCTCCATTTCAACTTAAACCAAAACAAAACTATAAAAAAAAAAAATAAAAAAAAATAAAAATGTCGGAGCCCTGTTTGGCAGTGGCTGCTTCGGATCCTCAGGAAAGTGCATTATTTGTCTTTTGTTTTCATGAGAAACTTTAAGAAAATCAGCTACAGAGGAAGTAAATGAAGTTATATTAAGCTACAATGCAGTGGAACTGTTAGAAATTGCATCTAAAATCTCACAGTGCTGCTTGTTTGATCAGCTGTTTACAGAGAGGCCTAACATACTACAGGAACTCCTGCAACTGGGTATTTTGCTGGATCGTGGACAAGAATGTAAACATCTGGCTAATCATATGTTAATGTCTCCTGACAGACACTTTAAAAAGGAAAAGAAGCAGCAGATCGAGAAAAACAGGCACCAAAGCAGGAATATTTAATCCTTTTAGGCCTGCACTGCCTTTCATTCTGCTGGCAAATGTACGCTCACTTGAAAGCAAAATGGATTACTTAAGATTGGAACTCTCTTCGCAAAACAAGGTGAAAAACAGCAATCTATTCATGTTTACTGAAACATGGCTTAATCCTAATATCAATGAAAGCATAGTAAATGTAGAGGGCATGACATTATTCAGAACAGGCAGAATTCAATCACTCTGTGGCAAGTCTCGAAGTGGGTGTGTGTATATATGTAAATAACAGCTGGTGTAGTAACTGTTAAGTGTTTAGCTCTTTCTGCTCATAGAACATTGAATTTCTGTCCTTAAAATGCAAACCCTTTTACTTGCCTAGAGAGTTCAATGGAGTATGTATTACAGCATTCTACATTCCACCAAATGGAAATACCAATGAAGCACTGTCTACTCTCTATCAGTCAATAAGTGATATTCAAAACAACAACCTAGAGTTTGTAATAGTAATTTCAGGGAACTTTAACCAGGCCAACTTAAAGTCGGTATACCCCATTACCACCAACTTGTGAACTTTGCCACGAGAGGGGTAAATACCCTGGATAAGGTATATACCAAGATTAAGCAAGCATATAAAGCAGCACCTTATCCACATCTAGGCAGCTCTTACCACCTAGCCATCGTGATGGTTCCTGCATGTAAATCATTACTGAAAACCAGCAAACCAACCAAAAAACAAATAAGGCTGTGGCATGAGGGAACAGTCTCAGCTCTACAAGACTGCTTCGAGTGCACGGACTGGTCAGTGTTCAGAGAGGCAACTATAATAGACAAGCACATTGACCTGAATAGATACACAGAGTCAGTAATTGACTATATCTCAAAATGTGTGGATGATGTAAGAACTACCAAGTGCATCACCATACGGGCAAACCAAAAACCATAGCTAACCAGTGAGGTGTACAAGCTTGTAAAAGTTCAGAACACAGCATTCAGATCAAATGACATGGATGTTCTAAGGGTTGCCAGAGGCAAACTGAGCAAATGTATTAAGGATGCGAAGAGAACCTATGGCAGGAATATTCAAAGCCACTTTAGTGACCAGAGGGATACCAGACGACTATGGAAGAGCATACTAATCATCACTGACTACAAACCTTATGCGATGATGGCACTGAATTTTTAAACCAACTGAACATCTTCAGCAGGTTTGATGCAGATAACAAAGTGGTGGGAAATAAACTACCTGTTGACAAGGATAAAGCAGTGCTGAGCCTGAATACAACTAATGTCATCAGTACCTTGAAACAGGTCAAGCCGAGGAAAGCAGCTGGTCCAGATAACATCATGGGTAGGGTACTGCGGGAATGTGCAAAAGATCTGCCACCAGCACTCATGGACACCTTCAGTACTTCTCTACAACTAGCCAGTGTACCAAAATGCTTCAAGAAGATGACCATCATTCCCTTACCCAAGAAACTACAACCAACAACTCTAAATAACTACTGACCAGTTGCTTTGACCTTGACAGTGATGAAATGCTTTGAGAGGCTGGTTAAAGATCACATAGCCTCAAGCATACCAGCAATTCTGGACACATTGCAGTTTGCATACAGGACGAACCATACTACAGCGGATGCCATCTCCCTAGCAGTCCATGAAACTTGACCCACGTGGAAGGGAAGAACTGCTTCACAAGACTACTATTCATAGACTTCAGTTCTGCCTTCAGTACTGTCACCCCTCAGAATCTGATAATGAAACTACTACAGTTGGGCATCAACTCCCACTTATGTATCTGCATTCCAAGCTTCCTCGTGGAAAGGCCTCAAAGGGTTTGTGTGGGTAACAACACTTCCGAAAGCATAACCCCGAATACAGGAGTACTATAGGGCTGCATCTCTCCTATTCACCTTGCTGACCTATGACTGCGTGACCAGACATGAGTCAAATAAAATCATCAAATTCGCAGATGACACCATGGTCATAGGTCTGGTCAGAGACAGAGAGAAGATGGCCTACAGGAATGAGATTGAGCATCTTTTGGGCTGGTATGACAAAAACAACTTAGTGCTGAATGTCAGCAACACTAATGAACTGATTGTGGTTTCAGAAGGTCTCAAGAAACACACCAGCCTCTAGAGATGAAAGGGATGACAGTGGAAATGGTCAAAAGTACAGAGTTTCTGGGAGTACATATCACTGATGACCTGCCCTGGTCAGTCCATGAATCTTACATGGTCAAAAATGCTGAGCAACGATTGCACTTCTTAAGGAAACTGAGGAAGGCAAGACTATCGAATACCATCCTCCAAACATTTTATAGGGGTACCATTGAAAGTGTCCTTGCCAATAACAACAGTGTCTGGTATGGGGGCTGCAACACCTCCAATCACAAAGCTATTAGGTGAGTTGTAACGGCAGCAGAGAAAATCATTGCTGCCTCTCTTGCACCTCTGAAAGACCTACATGAATCAAACTGCATCAGAAGAGCCAGGAAGATATCCAATGATCCTTTGCATCCTGCAAACGGTAACTTTTCCCACCTCTCCTCAGGTAGGAGATACAGAAGTATGCACTGTAGGACTTCTAGACTTAACATCAGTTTCTTTCCTCTCTCCACCAGACTACTGAACTCTTGTGAAACATCAGCCAGGAGACTGTCAATGCATACTTCCCCTTCTACCACATAGTTATGCTATTTATCTGACTGGACAGATCCTTACATGTTCAGGCTTTGTTGCACTATAAGTATTAAGCTTTTTCATGTGCAATAACTAAGTGGTGTGCATATTTAACATTGGTTCACACCTTACCTTACCGTAGGACTTTATGAAATGCAATATAAATCACACTGTGCAATATTCATGCTGACCAGTCCATATGCTGCTTAGTTCTTATGTTATAGTAAGGTCAAGCACATGTTACTCAATTCTATTTATATGTAAAGTGTGTTTGGTCATTATGTTACTATTTTATTCTATTTTTACCTTTATTGTTATGTTATTTCATTATTATTTTCCTCTGTATGTATGTTTTTGCACTGGGAACGAACCATCGCAATTTCGTTCAGTTACACTGTGGTGTAGTTCTGAATGACAATAAAGTTTTCTTTGACTTTGACTTTAAGTGGAAAAATAGTCTAAAAAAAACCCCAAGTATCAATAACTTCCATATATACTAAAATCCTTCTATGAGGAGACATTCACCGTAATCCTGGCTTCACCTATCACAATGAACATCAAGACAATTATTTTCCACACTGTTCTAACTCTACAATGGTCAACCCCAACCCCAGTAATCTAACTTTTGTTGTCATAAATGTTAGAAGCATAAGAAATAAAACTGATAATCCACATGCCTGGATAACCCAAAATAAGCCTGATATTCCTGATGTAACTGAAACCTGGCATAAACTCAGCATAAACAACTCCAAACTTAGACTTCCTGCTGTAATACCATTTGTAATGACCATATAAAGAGAAAAGGTGGTGGTATTGCTTTAATATTTCCTAACAACTACCACATTTCCCTGTACAACAAACCAACACCAAAATTCAGTTCAGCATAGCTTCTTATTACTTTCCTGAAATTAAACAATTATAAATAAATACGTATTACTGTTTTTTTTTTTTTTTACATCTCTCCTGGTGACAATACAGCTTATACTGGAAGACATCCTACATTGAATATCCATAACAATTTCACAAGAAAAATAATACTAAGTGATGTGAATGTCAGTTAGTTGGACATAAACTCCATCTCCACTACATCTAGTGTGAACTTATTTGGCTTCATACAGCTAATTAGCCCCACATATTATAGCAAGACTTCAGATTCACTATTAGACTGGATCCTAGTATCAGACCCTAGCAAATACATCACCTCTATTACATTGTCTGACTGTCTTAATGGTCATCTCCTAATCTATACAACCAAACATCTCACACATCCATTTAAACAGCATGTTTATAAAACAATATGCAACCTTTCCAAGTTTAAGCCAGAAATGTTCATTACTACCCTTGTCATCTGTTAACCTGAACTTCCTAAAAATCTTCCCCTTGCATGATGCTGTAAATTAATTCAATGCACCTTTCCGGAATAGCCTTGTACCTCCTAGAAGTAAGAGTCTGAAAACAAATAATGCAACCTGGCCATCCAAAAAGAGTGAAATGCTAATGTAGGATAGAGAAAAAGCATGAAAGAATGTCAAAAATATAAAACAGCACAATATCTTAAACTTAGAATACTTCACAACCATACTGAAAAAATTAATGAAGACAAAAAATATATATATTATAATAACTTTAAGAATAATAGTAAACACAACCCTAAAAATTATGGACAGCCATTAAAGAAATCTTACATCCCAGTAAAACATTTACTACTAACCCCTCTCCCAATAACCCATCACTCAAAACTGCAATGCAGTTCAACTCTTATTTCATACGTAGTATAGCACCTCTACAAAAGGATTCCCCAACATCTAGTCCTAAACCTGGCCTGCAGGCACATAGCACCACAACCACTTCCAACTTAAAACCTGTGCCCACATCCTACATAAAACTACTGTTAAACAAACCCAAACCATCATCTAGTTCAGCTGATGACCTTCCAAATACCTTAAAACAGCAGCCATTAGCATTGCCCACCCTATCTCAATCCTTATAAATAGGCTAATCCAGGAAACCCATGTCCCCTCTATCCGGAAAAAAGTCACACATTATCCCTCTGCACAAAGGAGGAAATTCAACAGATATTACTAACTTTTGACTTATACTAATGTTATCCCCTCTCTTCAAAATACTTGAAAAATGTATTCAAAAACTATTTATAAACTATTTCCTGCAGGAAGAACTCCTATCCCCCACCCAACATGGCTTCCATCCTTCCCATAAAACTAACACTGCACTTCTAACCTATATAGATACTGTCAATAAACTATGTCTCCTCCTTATTTCTAGACTTGTCTAAAGCCTTCAGCACAGTTTGGCAAAGCAAATTTCTACTTCAGATGTCCTCATTAGCCCTCTCTTCTGTGGTTCAAAAGCTACTTATCCAATAGGTATCAGTCAGTAAACTGGCATTCCACCCTCTCTATATACCTCCCAGTTACCACCAGTGTATCACAAGGTTCTATCCTTGGTCCCCTCCTCTTTAACATTCTCACCAACACCTTCCACATAACAGGCTTATACAGTAGGCAGATGACTACACACTCATTTGCACATCTAACAACATGGCACACCCCCCCCCAAAAAAAAAATACCCAGGAAGCATTGACAGCAACTGAAATAGGTCTTTTTAACTCACAACTCATGCTAAACCCTAAAAAAACAAAAACTACTTCTTTTCCCCAAATCCCTCTCCCATGAAAAAAAAAATAAAATTTAAAGTCCTCTCTCGATACTACAACCATTCAAGTCACTTCTCATAGCAAATTATTAGAGATGATGATCTTAAATTCGGCCTACATATACCAAATTGCATAAGAAAAACTCATCAAAAACTAGGAATGCTTTATACAGACAAAAATGTTCTCACTGGTGCAACTAAAGCTGCACTTGTCACTGGTTATCTCCTCTCCACACTTCTTTATGGTGCTCCTATCCTTACAAACCTTCAGACATCACAAAAATCAAAACTTAAAGAATGATATAACAAAGTTGCTGAATTTGTATCAAATAACCCATTTCAGAATCACTAAGCCCCAGATATAGAATGTTGATATCTCCAGAAAGGTGCTTACCAAACCCTGTTAAAACCAAACACTGCGAGTGTTTCCTTTATCTAACAGTAACCTGCCAGAAAAGTTGCTACACTTCGAAATGTTCCTTGTGGCCATCAATCCCTTTAAAAAGGAAACATCTACAATGTAGGTTTGACAGTTTCATTTCACTCGGTTTGTCTTGTAAGAATTGATTAGAACTTACCCAGGGTGTGCACACTACTGGAATCCCTCTCCCCTCTCATCAGTGGCTTCCCTCTAAACACTACTTTCTACTTGCTGATCTCCCTGTGTTTCCTTGACCTGCTTCCCCTTAGATATCGCCCTGTCTCTTCTCTTCACTTAATTTGGCATAGCTATACACTATTTTGGTTAAACTTATCTGTTCATCTTAAATGACATAATTTTTTTCCTGTACCTGGATAAATGAAGTGACTGTTTCGGGTTGTGCAGTCATCCTTGGCTCACTCAATCCACTCCATTTGCCCTCGCTTTGCTCAGGCTCAATCTGCTCCCCTACCATGCCCCCAATCCTACCTGCCACCAAAACATTCATATTTATTTTTACTCTAAACACTCCCACTCACATTGCCCCACCAGTCAGTAAACAAATCAATTAACTACATTGGAAACAATCCCTCTCCCAGCTTAACAGCATCCGTAGCTCCCCCCCATCTAACTAAAAATCCTTCTTACCAAACCTAAGACCCTACAACCAGATCTCACTTACCACTACTACCAAACCCCTATCACCTCTAGGGACCATACAACACAGCTAAATCTAGCTTTCCATTGATTTACTCACTAAGTGGCTTTCCCTTAACTACCTTTGCCATGCCAATGCTACCACTATATGGAATAATTCTCATTTTCTTCTCAACAGCTGCTCACTTAACAACTTATCATTTTCAATTAGCTTCTCCCCATGCTATTCATAAAATATCTATCCACTCCTGGTTCCAAAGTTATCTAGATGGCTCCCAACAAGCAATAAAATGGCAATGTGACCCCCCCCCCCGGTCACATTAGCAGTCCCACAGGGTTCAATTCTTGAGCTACTACTCTTTAGTATTTTTACAAATGACCTAAATACTGCTACCCCACTAGCTTTGATTATCCAATATGCAGATGGCTCAATGCTTATATGCACCACATCTACCCTACAACACCTCAAAGACATAACCCAGAAGTCATTTTCTGAAACTGAATTATGGCTATCAAACTCTCAGCTCATACTTAATCCTAAAAAAAAAAAAAAAAAAAAACTCATGCTCTTCCAACCAACTAGACCCTCACACCCTGCAACCACCGTCTTCATTACTGCTAACTTTTAGTACAAAAATCACTCCTGAACCACAAACAAAATTACTAGGTGTCATAATTGACAACCTAAGAATCGACCTACATATATCTCAAACAATTAAGAAGGTTAATAAAGAATGGGTACTTTATATAGAAACAAAAAACTGCTAGAACCCACCTCCTGTCAAGACTCCTCTATGCCTCCCCAATTCTTGTCAACCTTAAAAAGACAGACTTAAAAGAAACTAGAATCATGCTATAAAAAAATAGCTAAATTTGCCATTGACTGTCCACATCAGCACCACCACTGTCACACCTTAAAACACTGTCCTGGTTAGAACTACCACAACTTCTATTCTACAGTCAGCTAACCATGGCACACAAACTACTATATCAGGCCAAAAAAAAACAGCTCTACTAAACATTCTGCCACCCTGTTCTACCATCTGTAGCCTACACTCAACAAATAAATCACCATTACAGGTAACCAAATCCACCAACACTGCTGGGGACTTCCAATACTCCCATAAAGTAGCAAAAAAATGGAATTCGCTTCTTCATACTATTAGAACCACTATCAATACCAACCCGTTTAAAACTGCTTTTGAAAGCTTCCTTACTGACTCCTGGCTTTGTAGCTGCACTAGTCAGCATTGTACCTGCACTAGTCGGCGTTGTACCTGCACTAGTCGGCGTTGTACCTGCACTAGTCGGCATTGTACCTGCACTAGTCGGCGTTGTACCTGCACTAGTCGGCATTGTACCTGCACTAGTCGGCATTGTACCTGCACTAGTCGGCGTTGTACCTGCACTAGTCGGCGGTGTACCTGCACTAGTCGGCATTGTACCTGCACTAGTCGGCGTTGTACCTGCACTAGTCGGCGTTGTAGCTGCACTGGTCGGCGTTGTACCTGTACTGGCCCAGGCTGAGTGGCTGTAACATTGCTTGCTGTTGCTGATTCTCCTCTTTCTGACTATCTCCAAAATTGAAAGCTCATTTCAAACTCATGTAAACCTTACCTGTATTACTTCGTCTTCACTGTTTACATTGTAAAATTGTGTTCCTCTCTATTTACATTGTAAAAAAAAAAAAGGATAAATAACTTGATTACATTTTATAAATGTCAACTATAACTACAAATTATGTATTTTATGTATTGTTATATGTGGAGCTTTTCTCCCTGGGCCTCTTCTGAAAATGGGTTTTTATCCCAGTTGGACTTTTCCAGTAAACAAATGTAAAATAAATAAATAAAATAAAAAATCCACTGTATAGCATTAAAAGGCCTAAATTGGTTAGAATTACCCCATCAACTAACATATACACAGCGTCTTGCCACCTATAAAATTAACCAGATTCCATCTGCTTGTCCAGCATTAAATAACATTCTACACAACTATGTTTCCAGTTGGTCATTACAATCAAATGGCCAAAAACTCCTGTTGGTCCACAAACCTATCAAATCTGCAATGGCTATAGTCCTACCATGTTGCTAAGGCCTGGATCTTCTAATCACTATCCATCAGGTCAATACCCTCCTTCCCATCCTTCAAAACTATTCTAAAAAACCTCCTAGCCAAAAGCTGTATCTGTTCTTTCTCAACACCAGGATAAACTATATCCCTAAACGTGAGCAAATACCTATTCTTACCTTATATCTACTTACTCTCTCTTCTCTACTCACTTTCTTATTTTTATCCATTCCTCTGCCGTGGCTTTCTCTCTAGATATACCATAAGCCTACTTTTTTCTCACTTTGTATTGCAGTTTCTGCTTGTATTATACTAAACCAACATTAAATTTCTCTGTAAAATTGCTAAGATTTCTCTAACTATTATGTCATTATCACATAACTTGTATCTATTCTTAATCAGTGTTTTCTTATGTCCAATTTGATATAAGTATTTAAAGTGTTTTTTGTATTATTTTTAAAGATTGTAAAAATGTTGTTCTTAAAATGTGTTGTAATACTTTGGAGCTTTTTTCCATATGCATCTGCTGAAAATGGGTTCCTATGCAGTTGGACTTTCCTGGTTATCAAATGTCAATAAGTAAATATACTTCTCCACATGTGCAAACAGTATGCAGCGCAACTGTTGAAGTATCTTCAAGGCAGAAATCTTTGAGATACCCAACATATCCCAAGTTTGTCTCTGGAAAGTCCCTGTGGCAACTATAGTGAAGGCTCTGTGGGCCATACTAAATCTTTCTAAACAGTACTGCTCAGTAAAGTTTAGATGTATTAACATGAAAATGCAACTATGAATCACGCAAAAGCAATTGTGAATCCAAAGCAAACTATGAATCCAAATTAGCTTCCTCAGCTAAAGACAACCATAAGGCATTCTTTAGTTAAATCCATACTGGTAGCTAATTATACCACACATAGTGAGCTTGAGGTCATAGTTAACCTATTGGCTATCCTGTATCTCTAAAGAGCAGGTCATAATACAGCATTTATAGGACACCACTGGGTACTCTTTTCAATCATCGTGCAGAAAGATGGTGCTTCCATTGACCCCAGGAACTAAAGATCTGTTAGCCTGACTAGTCTTATCTGCAAGACCATGGAGCAAATCATCATGGACCTTGGACCTTATCAACAAAGATATAGGTAATCTCCAAACACTCGACCCTACTCAGTTTGGATTTGTCAAGTAGAGATCATGCCTGTTAAACATGCAGCCTACCAAGGTGTTTGAGACTATCCCCACTCAGGCATCATAAATGTCCCAAAATATTCATAAGATCACTCCAGAAGGGGAAGGAGGGTGGGGAGTTGAGGAAGAATGAAAATGGACAATACAGATACAGTACATAACTTTAATATCTGATGAGTCCCAGGTATGTGAATCTTGGGTGACCATCATGGAAGGATGCTGGAGGTCAAATCTAGTTTGTAATGAGCAATAAAAGTATGAAGATTAGACGACCAGAAGGCAGAAGTAGTAGTCAAAGATCTAGTTGAATGTGCTTTAGCAGGCTTTGATAGGGAGAGGCTCTGTAAATATAGAAAAGAAATGCAAACAGTAATCCATTTGGCTGTAGTAACTTTAGAAACTGGTGATCCCAGTTTATTCAGTGAGAAAGAAAAAAACAACTGGTCTGTTTTCTTGAAATCCTTTATCCTTTCTAGGTAAACATGTAGTTGTGCATGTAAATCTAAAAGATGTAACATTTACTCTCCCTTATTTAAACAATTAGGGAAGAAGATAGGAAGATGAATTGTTTGATTGATATTTGATTCAGATGCTACTTTTGCTAAGAAGGATGAATTGGATTATAAAGTAACTGAAGACAATGTAAGGGGATTTGGATGCAAGATCCTGAAGTCTGGAAATTCACCTCACAGATGTAATAGCTACTAGGAATGCTGTTTTCCAAAACAAAAATTTTAAATCAATTCTGACTGAAGGTTCAAACGGTTGTTGTGTCAACCCCTGAAGGACGATTGTCAAATCCCAAGGTGATGACAGATCTTTCACTGGAGACTTAATAAAGAAAGTGCCTTTTAGAAAGGTCTTGCACAATATGGAAAAAGCTAAAGAGGAAGCTTTTTCTCCTGAATGAAAATTATAAATGCCTGCTAATTGTACTTTGTAGAAAACCTATTACCTTCCTGAAAAATAGAAGTTAAACATTCCAGAACCAAAGATATAGTAGCAGTAAAAGGGTCAGTTTCCTTCTTAAGAGCCCAGATTGAACATTTTTTCCATTTTTTCCTTGTAGATCTTCCTTGTAGAAACTTTCTGGTGAGATAAACGTATGTGTCCGATTGGAGACAAAAGCCTGAGCTATCTACCTTTAATGGAATTGGAGAAACCATTTGGGTAGTTTGAGGCTGGAATATTTGTGGAGTATTAGGATGCTTCATCCACAAGGGATAGGAGAAAAGGTCTGGGCTGGGGTCCAGTAGCCATGGCAGATATTGAAGATGAGACTAAAGGAAGGGGTATCACACTTGGTGAAGCCAAAAGGGGGTAATGAGGATAACTGAGCTCTTCAACTGATGAGCTTTCTATAAGAATTTTGGAATCAGAGGTAACAGGGTATAAGCATAAAAGACATCGTAGGGTAAAACATGGACTAGAACAGCTCTCAGTAACTCTCCCTGAGGGGGGATTGCAGCAAAATATCTGCTGCACTTGTTGTTGTGGGGAGTTGCAAAAAACTCACAGCAAGGTTGGCCTCAACAAGGGAAAATTTTCTCCACCACTGATTGATTGAGAGACTACACATGAGTTAACAAAATGGACCTGCTGAGTTTGTCTGCTAGTATGTTGGATTTCCCCGAATTGTGCATTGCCATAAGAAAGCGGTTGGAGGAGATCACCCAGCACCCACTGCCACACTCTCATTGCCTCTCGACAAAGGGGGTAAAATTGGATCCCCCCATGTTTGTTGATTCATAGGTAGATACTAGGTTATTGGCCCTAGGACCTATATACGCTTAGCCAAAAAGGAACCCTGGCTTTCACCACCCAAGAAAATTATTTTCCTGTGCCCCTGTCGAGCAGAGCCATAGAGGTGATCCCTGGGATGAATTTCTTATTTCCTAGCCAATCATCAAGATTTTTCTTGAAGAGTGCTAATGAGGAGCTTTGTTTTATATAGATAGGTAGTTTGTTCCAGAGTATGGGAAGTCTGTGGGACAGGAATCTATCCCTCCAGCATGTTCTGTTTATTGTGGTGACAATGTTTATGTCCCTAGAGAATGTAGCTTGGAGGGATTGGGATTTCTTTAAGTGGAGCATGTCCAACAGCTTTGGGTTTCACATAGCTTTGTATGTTAGGCAGAGATTGCCTCTGAGTAGGCGATATGCGATGAAGTAAAGCTGGAGTTTTTTTGAGATTGTCTGTGTAGGGCTTCTGTTTGAGGCTGGTAATCCTCTTTGTGAGGTATTTCTGCAGCCTTTCCAGTTGTTGTAGATGTCTTGTGAGGTACATACCAAAAGGGGTGTTGTACCCTATAATAGGTCTAATGAGTGACGAGTAGAGGGGAACAATGACCTCTTTTTATCCTGGATAAGAAACCTTTTGTGATGAGGTGTGCCATCTAGAAGTATTTCCTGACTACTGTGGTGATGTGCTTATCAAAGGAGAGACTATTGTCCTCACTTTTGCAGGATGTCCACATCATTAGGAGTTTCGATTATGGCTCCTAGTTTGCAGTCATCTGTGAACTTCATTAGCCAAAGACCTTCTGTGTTAGCCTGTACTTCAGAAAAGTAAATACCAAATAGGAGTGGACCCAGGACTGAACCCTGTGGTACTCCACTTATCACTGGTCTGAAGTCGGACTTGGAGTCTGCTACTTTCACAGTGTGGGTTCTGTCAGTGAGTCAGTTGACAACCCATTTTGTAACAGGGATTTATACCTAATTTAGTGAGTTTATCTATAATTCCAGAGTGAGGGATGGTGTCAAAAGCCTTGGCAAGATCTAGATAGGCTGTGTGAACCACATTACCCTCGTCTATGGCTTTGGTGACTGCTTCAAAGAAGCCTCCACCACTGATTGATTGAGAGACTACACGTGAGTTAACAAAATGGACCTGCTGAGTTGTCTGCTAGTATGTTGGATTTCCCCGAATTGTGCATTGCCATAAGAAAGCGGTTGGAGAACACCCAGCACCCACTGCCACACTCTCATTGCCTCTAGACAAAGGGATAAAAATCAGGTTTTGGAGACATGATCTGCCTTTTACAAACCTGAACTCGGTGGGGTCCAGAGTTTGGAGATTACCAATGTCTTTGTTTATAAGTTCCATGATAATACATTCCATGGCCTTGCAGACCAGGCTCGTTAGGTTAATGGGGCAGTAGTGCCTGGGGTCCATGGTGGCTCCCCCTTTTTGGAGTGGGCTAACCGTTGCTGTGTGCCATTCAGTGGGCACAAAGCCTGAGGTGAGGCTATGATTGAACATGGTGCTTAGGTGGGGTGCCAGTTCATTCTGTAGTTCATGTAGAACACAGCCTGGGATGTTGTCAGGTCCCATGGATGCTGTGTTCTTGGCTTTGGAGAGTGTGTTTTTTACCTGTGCAACCATGATTACAAAAGCTTTGCATTCTTCCAGTGTAGAGATGGGCCGTTTAGGGTGTGAGAGGGGGGTAAAGTTAGCACTGAACCTATCTGCCAAGATGTTGGCAATATCAGTTGGTTCTGTATGTTTAGTGCCATTGTGCTATAACTCATCTGAGTGTTGCCATTGAGATTCTTGACATAGCTATAGAATGCTTTGTGGTTGTCTTTAGAATCAGTGGTGATTTTATTTTTGTAACTAGATTTGGAGGATTTTATGAGGGGATCTCAGCTTCTTACTGAGGCTGACCAGGGAGTTCCTCCAATCATGGGATTTTACTCTTTTTTTTTTTTTTTGCAACAGTTTCTTTCTTCTGTTGTAGAGTTTGTTTAGGGCAGGGGACCACCAGATTGGCTTCCTTTTTTTGGAGGGTAGCATCTTGGTTCTGTTAGGAATAGCACAGTCCATGCACTTGTGTAAGTGTTTATAAAGTGCATTTGTGTAGGATTCAGCAGTAGTACCTCTATTGTCCGTCTGCATGGGTGTCGTGAAGTTTGCCACTTCTGTCTTATGAAGCGTGAAGTTGGTGTTGGAGAAATTTTTTATGGTGGTTTCCCTAATGGGAGGTGGGGGTGAGATGTGAATGTCTAGGGTGATTAGCTTGTGGTCAGATCTGACCAATGAGGAATTGACCTCTGGTGTGGAACACCGGTCGCCCATGTTGGTAATGACCAGGTCTAGTATATTGCTGCCCCTTGTGCGGGTGTGATAAGTTGATCCAAGGCATTGGAATTCATGAATTCCAGAAAACATTGAGCAAAGGAGTTGGTACATGAGTAGTTTTCCATGTTAATGGTGGGGTAGTTGAAATTGCTCATTATTAGGGTGTTGAGTTGTACCCTATTTTCCATTGTATCAAGAAATGAGGAGTGGGAATCCTGGGGAATGGTGAGGGACCTGTAGCAAGTTACAATTTGGATTGGGGCCTTGCCCATTGTTGCAGCCCTGCCCAGAGTTAGTTGCACTCGGATAATCTCTGATGCATTATGCTGAGCAACTAGCCTGGAGGTGTGGGTATTCTTAATGAATATGGACACACCTCCACCTCTAGTGTTTCGGTCCAGGTTAGGTGGCCAAAAGGTATGATATGAATTATAGCCAGGTAATGCAGGGGTGCTCTCTGGAGCCTTGAACCAGGTCTCTGTCACTGCACAGATATCGATGTTCTCCATTTTAAGGCGTGCCTCAAGTGAATGCATTTTGAGGTTTAGACTTCTAGCATTGAGTAGCATTACCCTCAGATTTTGCTTGCTTGTACCTGTTACGGTGGTGAATTTTTCATTTGAACCTTGCCTAAAAAAGGCACTATAGGGGTGGCAAGAGCCTTAGCCAGTATCTGGAATCCCAAGGGTGACAGATGCAGACCATCTTTGGCAAAGCATCATGGTCTGTCGATCATGTCATCCCAGGCAGACAGATACTGGATCCCCTTAGAATGACACCAGAAGCTTAGCCAATTGTTGAAGTCAGTCATTTTGTCCTTGTACATTGGTATCATTCTGGGTGATGACAGCATGCTACTCAGGGCTAGAGTCATACCTGCCTGGGCTACAAGATTGGAGAGCTCCTCCATGTCTATTTTCATGTAGTCCATGTCTGTTTGTATAGCAACATTCCCTAGAGGAAGAACATCTTGAGAGGCCTACAGTGCTAATAAAACCACTTTCATCTCTAGGACATTGATGTGTGATATGTTCTCTTGGGAAGACTATGTGTCTTGGACCATGCTTCCCAATAAATGCCCCCCTGCCCCATTTGGGAGGTGTCCATAGTCACTGCGGCCACTGGAAGAGGCAGAATTAAAGGACGGCCTAAGTAAATCTCATCTGACTGAATCCACCAATAAAAAAGATTTTTGCGTACTCAAGTGGGTTTGACTGGGAAGGATAGAGGATGTTGCAGAATAGACCACTGAACAGCTAAATTCTGGTGAAGAACACACATATGGAAATGTGCCATAGGAGCTAAGGTTATGCCAGCTGTCACTAAACCTAGAGCCTGAATAACAAGTCTGGCTGGAGGAGAAGGATGGACAAGAATTTGCTGTACCTGGAACTTGATTGTGTCTTCATGATGTGTAGGAAGAGCAGTAATCTGAATTACTGTGTTCAACTGGGCATCAATGAAGTCCAGGCTCTGTACTGGCTGTAGTTGAGATTTGGAGATGTTGACTGAAATGTCTAGCCTTTAACAAAGTTGGAGCAAATAGTCCCTGCACTTTTCTAAGAGATGTCTGGTTGGGGTGGTGAGGAGTTGTCCAGATATGGAAACACTCAGAATTCCAGCAGTCTCATGTGAGCTGCTACCACTGCCATACACTTGGTAAACATCCTGGGGGCTGTGATGAGACCAAAGGGCAGGGCTCTGAACTGAAAGTGTCTGGCTCCCTATTGAAAGCACAGATATTTGTGGGACCATTTGTTTATCTTGATTCAATAATATTGTGTCCTGAAGATTGACTGAGCACATCCAATCATCCTTGTGCAAAAAAGGGAGGATGGACTGAATGGTGACCATTTGAAACTTTCTCTTCTTCACAAATTGGAATGGTAGACAGTGTATCCTGTAAAGGGTAGAAGTGAAGGAGCAAAAAGGAAAGACTGGAACCAACAATGGTACGGCAAGGAAACTACCCAAGGCTAGAAAATGGAGTAAAGACCTAATGGAAAGAAAACTGGAAAATTCAACAAATGGGAGAAATAAGACAATAGAAAGATTAGAATCGAAGATGTCCTTCTATTCTCATGTTGCAGTATTCCAAACCCTTGGATTTTCCTCTCTTGCTACCTGAACATCTGGCCAGTATACAAAATCTTCTAATCACAGCAGGGTATCTGGGACATCTGATGTTAGCCAAGGGTACGTGGGCCATAAAAGTGATGTCTGCATGTACCAGACCTCTGAACATCAGCTGCTCCTGTCGTATTGGCTGTTGGATTGTCCTTTCAAAGATAAGTACCCCATTTGGAATATTTTGTTCTTTTGGGTCACTACATGCCTGTTTAGATTCATGATATCTAGGAAGGGAAAGTGTAGGTGCAGTCATCAGATCCCCTATAAGGACACCCATGAGCTTTGCATTTTCTCTTTAAGGCCTACATATGACTATAAGTCCTGCTCCATCTGTCAGGCCTTCGTCCCAAAAACCTTATGCAGCCATCTGCACGCCTTGAACATTTATTTAGAAAATCAGCACCTTAAGTGCTTAGCTTTAGCTATGGATTGACTGTCTGGTCAGCCCGTTGAGCCACCTAAGAAAAAGGCCAAAGTTGCTAGGCCTGAATCCGTTGCTGTCCCTCCTCCACCCAATGTCCCTCCTGTGGCCATTAGCCTGGAGTAACATTTGGTTGCCACCAGTATGGGCACAGCGGGTACCATTGGGGAAGCCTCAGAACCCAGAGTGGAAGGCACATCCTCAGAGGTAATGCAGACATCGACTACTGTCGTTGGGGGGAAACCTCGGCTTATACTGGCCACCCAGATGGGTCCTTCCACTACTGCAGATGTTAGTGAACCTAGGCCTACCTTGACCCCTATGTTCTCGTGGCCTTCCCTGAATAAAAAACAAAAAACAAAGCATGTTTCTTCTCCTTTAGAGAGCCAGCCAGACTGGCAAGCATTTTCGCAGAGCCTCTTTAATGCTTTTATGGCTCTTAGGCCTGGTACACCTTCATTCTCCCCAGTGGATCCCTCTGTAATTAGCCCTAGGCCTCAGGCTCAAGATATTTCTCAACCTGAAGCTGAGGACCTCCTCTGACTCCTCTTCAGAGGATTTTCTGTCCTATGTTTCTCAGTTACCATCTCCCCTTGGTTATGCCTCTTTAGAGGAAGATTCTGCTGAGACAGATTCTCCAGGTGAGGATCTCACCTGTGGGTGACTATTTGCAAAATGTGGGAGTTTTTTAAGTGGGATTCCACTGAGATGACAGAAGTTCAGAAAAGATATTATGAACTTATACAAATGGACACTCCTGCTCCTTCAGCTATACTGACAGCCTTGCCAGCTTTTCTGGGTGCTTTTAATGCGGCCTCTGTGAATCCTGATTCACAGCCCTCTGCCCCTCGAAGGCCTGACAGATTCTAAAAGGTCCCTGAGGGGGCCAAATTTCTTATAGTGCCAGTGTCTCCTGCAGGGCATTTAGTATCCATTTCAGCTGATAAGCCCTCAAAACTGCTTCCATCCACCTCAGTTCTCCCTACAGATAAAGACAGCAAGGCCATGGAACACCTGGGGAAAAAAGGTTTATACCTCACCTATCCTGGCATTCAGCACAGTAAAATATTAAACCTCATATATCAAAATATGCTGTAGCTATTTTAGGATAAGCCACTAAGCTTCTGACTGCGATCCCAGAATCTCCTGCCAAAGCACAGATATCCAGCCTTATATCCTTGTCTTCTCAGTTCACTAGGCATTCCATTAGGTGCAGCTACAATGCATCTGAAGCTTCTGACAGATCTTCTGCATCTGCCTCAGTCCTGAGAAGATATTCTTGGCTATGGTTACAGGCCTTACATAATGATATTAGGGCAAAACTATTGGATGCACCTCTGGATAACTCTGCCCTCTTTGGGACAAAGGTGGCTGAGTTGCTCAAAACTCTACAACAGAAGGGGAAGGAGTTACAATAACTGAAGCACCTGTTTGTTTCTCCTATCCCCAAATTCCACAGGAATTATCCCTCAAAAACGTAATTTATAAGAAAACATTCCGCTGCTCCTCCTCTTTCCAGGGGCAGAAAGAGCACCAGGAAGCAACAAACGCCTTCCAGGCCTGTTCAGACTCCTGCCCAGAAGCCTCAGTTTCAGGACAGGTCAGATAGTCTGCAACTACCTACCATTACTGAACAAACCTCTCGTTTTCATCCCCCTTTCCCTAAGACTCTCTCACTGTCTCCTTTTTGGAAAAACATTACCTCTGCCAGGTGTGTCTTATTAATCATAGAAAAGGGTTATTTCATGACCTGGATCACAACATCTCCCTTGAGGAGTATTCCACAGCCACCCAAAGAGCAGCTTCCCCTTTTTTCAGCCAATTATAGACAGCTTTATTGCCCAAGGAACAATTCAGTGTGTCCCTATGACAGAAAATGGAAAGGGTTTCTATTCCAGGCTCTTCCGAGTCCCAAGAAAAGATAGCCCCAGGAGACCAATTTTAGATATTTTCTGCCTCAGTCTTTTCCTGCACGTACCCACCTTTTGAATGCTCACTCTGCAGCTCTTCTTTCCCATGATTTTACCTCAGGGATTCCTAGCCACCTTGGACATCAAGGATGCCTACCTGCACATCCCTATAAGGCCCCATTACAAGAGATTCCTATGCTTCTCTGTGGGCTCCTCACATTTTCAGTTCTCTGCCTTGCCATTTGGACTTTCTACAGCACCAAGGGCCTTCAACACGTACTTGGCATCAATGATTGCCTTCTGCAGGACTCGAGGGATTCAAATATCCCCTTACCTGGATGACCTTCTGATCCAGGCAGACTGTTCAGAAACCTTGCTACACCATCTACAAACAGTAATATCAGTCCTGAAAGCACTGAGTTTCAAGATAAACTACCCCAAGTCCAACCTGAACCCCTCTTAAGACCAAATATTCCTGGGATGCAGGATAAGGAAGGATGTCATGAGGGCCTTTCTGCCACTTCAAAAGATGGAAAAGTTAAGGCAATACCTGCTCTCTGTCCTTCAAGTCACAGTCTTGACTGCCAGGCAGTACCTCAGACTCCTGGGTCATATTGCATTGACTATTCCCATGTTGCCATTGGAAAGGCTCCACATGAAAAAGTTACAATGGTACCTAAGGTCTATATGGACACAGCACTCTCACTCACTAAAGTACAAAATCCCCTTCCTACCTTGCCTCAGGGAAGAGATTCTCTTGTGGTTGAATCAAGTGACCTCCAACCCAGGACTTCCCTTACAGGCTCCCTTGCCAGTGCAGGAGATGTACATGGATGCCTCCAGACTCCATCAGACAGGAGCATATCAATATCAGAGAGATAAGAGCAATTCTACTGGCCCTAAAGGCTTTCTAACATACTCTGAAGCAGGGCCCCCTAAAAATGTTCACAGACAGCACTACAGTTCTGTGGTGTGTGAGCAAGTGGGGGGGGGGATAAAATCCTATTTGTTATGCAGTTTAGCTCTCCAAGTCTGGGAGCTTGCCACACAACAGAGAGTCACTCTACAGGCAGTGTAAATCCCTTCAGAGCACAACACCCAGACAGACACCTTGAGCAGGTCCATGTCACAGTCCCATGAATGGATGCTTCACGGGGATGTCTTCTTGGACATAGTCCATAAATGGGGTACACCTCAGAAAGATCTGCTTGCCCCCCCCGGACAGGCAACTTCCATCATTTTGCACAGGCCACCCAGTTCTCTGGCAAGGGAAACAGTTGCCTTCTCAATCTCTTGAAAAGGGATGTTTCTGCATGCATTTTCCCCCTTTCCACTTCTTGAGAAAGTCGTACTAAAAATACAGCAGGACAAACCAAAGATCTTGTTGGTGACTCCCTTTTGGCTAAGACAGCATTGGTTCCCCCTCCTTCTGCATTTAGCTAGGGGCAATCACCACAAGTTACTTCACAGAGTGGACCTTCTTACACAGGACAAGGGATCACTAATCAATCCTCAGTTACAATCTCTGAACCTTACTCTGTGGGTGATGAAATTCTGATCCCTTACATGCACCTTTACAATGAGGACGTGCTCACAGTCCTGCAGGAGGCCAGAAAACCTAACACTAGGAGATCTTATTTGTCTAAATGGAATCAATTCTCCATATGGTGTCAACAAAGCAGTTGAACCCTTTTCAGAGTGATGCTGCCTTGCTACTGTCATATCTGTGTGAACTCTTGCAGACAGGGTTGGCGTACTTCTCTTTTAATCTATTTCAGCTTGTCTGCCTCTGGACCCCCCTTTGGCATCTCCGTTGCCTGTGAAGTTATTCCTAAAGGGAGTGCTGCATCTCAGGCCCCCCGGGAAACCATCCCACCCCCATGGGACCTGAATTATGTTTTAAAGAAGCTCACAGTGGCCCCTTTTGAACCAGCTTCTAAGGCCTCTCTAAAACATTGCACTTGGAAAACAGTACTCCTAGTAGCCTTGACATCAGCTAGAAGAGTATCAGAGCTACAGGCCCTCATGGCTATTTCCGCTTTCCTCACCTTCCACAAGGACAGGGTAACTCTTAGGACCAACCCTTCCTTCATGCCCAAAGTGGTCAGTGGGTTATCCTTAAACTGAGCTATTCACCTTCCCACCTTCTTTCCTCATCCTCAGAATGACAGTGATACTCCCTTGATGTGCACAGACAGCTTAGGTTTTACCTTGGCAAGACCAAAGTTATGAGGAAATCAGACTAATTGTTTGTCTCCTTTCATCACAGGGCTCTGGGGAAAGCAGTGGCAAAGCAGACAGTTTCTGCCTGGATTTCTAGGGCAATTTCTTTCTGCTATGCATACTGTGGAAAAGCCTTATGATCTAAGATTAAAGCACACTCCACTGGGGCAGTGGCTTCATCTGGGGCTGCCTCCATTTTACAGGCTGCTACATGGGCCTCTGTCCAGACCTTTACCAAACATTATAGAGCGGATCACATTTCCAAATCCAGGGCTGAATTTGCCAGGTCAATCCTTCATGGATTCCTAGAAAATAGTTCCAAGCCTCCACCCTCTTCTTCCCTTTGAGCTTTGGAACCCACCTAAGGGTTTGGAATACTGCAACATGAGAACAGAAGGACATAGAATAGTTGTGTAAAATCTTACCATAACCATAGATGTCCTTCTCTTCCATGTTGCAGTATTCCTTCCCTCCCTCCTCCTCCTCCCTTCTTCCATTAAACTGTCCCTTCTTGGATGGCACTGGACTTATACAGTTATCCTGGGACTGGGGTGCTCAGTTCTGAGGTCTGGTATGTGCAGATGTCACTTTTATGGCTGACGTTCCCTTAGCCAACATCAGACTTCCCATGCACCCTGCAGTGACTAGAAGCTTTTGTATACTGGCCGGACGTCTGGGTAGCAAGAGAGGAAAACCGATGGGTTTGTAATACTGCAACATGGAAGAGAAGGACATCTATGGTTATGGTAAGATTTTGCACAACTATTCTTTCTAAAGAAGTTTTTTAAATACTTGTTACTCACAAAAAATTCTACTAAGTTAAATAAAGCTCTTGAGAGATGATCCACATCTGTGCAAGATGGAGCAAATGAGATCTGAGGTATTGTAGGCTAACTTGGTCATTATGGATAGAGGGAGAAGCTTGAGAGTTGGATCCAAAAGTCTGGTATATGCAGCCGAGTTGGATCCGAGGTCAAATCCATAACCCATATGTTGAGGAATAGTGAACAGGACAACATCAGATTTTATTATGATGTTTCAACCAAGGATTGGTTATGCCAGTCATGCACGACTGCCTGTCACATGATGCATTTTCTGGAAACAGTGTGAAAGATGCCTCTTGGAAGCTTGTAATACATCCACAGCGCCTGCTATGTTTATGGACCATTATGGAAAACATGAAGAATTTATACCTCCTTGCTGCCCCCATATGAAAATGTACACTCAGTGCTGTGGAATCATCTGTGTTAAGCCTCTAAATTAACCCCTGTGATCCAAACATCTCCCCATTCTATATTTCTTGCTGGTATGTCTTCTTTACCCAGTTTTCACCACCTCAATTATCCTATCTTATCTAGCAGCACTTGCTCACCATTGCTACCTTCCCCTACCACAGTCATCACAAAGTGCCTTTTCCCTAGTCCTGCATTCCTTTCCTCTTCACTTTAGACTCTTGCACCAAAGCAGTATCTGGCCTCTCTCCTTACAATATGTAGCCAATCTTTTTCTTTACTGGATTCTCCACTTCCTGCAATCCAAGTTTGCATTTATATTTTTCCTTCTTCCTTTGTCTTTTTCCAAACATCAGACTTCCCTTGCCAGCCTATACATCCTTCACAGAGGTACATCCAGGACCTCTGAGTGTATACCAGCACCACAGCTCCAGACTCCTGTCAGCATGCTGTGTGGCACTTGGCCTAACCAAACACCCTGTGGTTTCCCCAGGACTATCTCTTAAACTGTCCAAACTTTACCTCTTCCTCTATGCTTTCCTCAGTCCTGTCATATCTATCTTCCTGTAGCCCTCCAACTTTTCTCTGGACTCTTATCTTCCACAGTCCACATCTTCCCTTTCCCCCTACCCATACAACCCCCTCTCACCATACCCCTAAACATATCCTGTCCTACCAGAAAATGGGCAGTCCCTGCAACACTCCTTTTCCCACATTCTGTCTATATTCTCTACTCCTTATAATCTTCATGGCAGATTAAATGTTAACTGTAGTCTCTCTCTCTATGCCTATCATTCAGTTAATCACTCTCCTAATTAAACTGCTTTAACAATTCAACCCTTAAAACTCACCTCCAAAACTCCTATTTCCATTGTCTTTGTAAACCTCAAGTTTCCACAGTTATTTTATTATAAACTACCTCACACTCCATTGACATTCGCCTCATAATCCCCCCTTATCTTTTCACATTCATTAGTCCCTACTTCCTACTGTTTGTTTTCCTTATATTGCCTAGCCACTGCCTTCTACCATCCTCCCAATGTACCTCTCAGACTTCCTTACTCTCCTTTTGCCTGGCCATTCCCTAAGCTAAAAAAACACTACATATCTATTCCTCTCATCTACCTTTCCCACTTCCCTATCTCCATTCCTGATCACACTACTGTCTGCTTCAGACAGCTTGGCAAAAAAAAAAAGAGCAGCGGTCTTTTAAAATACATCCCATCATTCTGAATGTAATCTGACAGCTATATTCCTCCCTCCTCAGACATTATGACCACCAGCAATGTGTTCAGTCCACTTTTCCTACTGAGTCCTCTTCTTCAAGATTTGACACCACCGATATACAGCTCTATTCTCTCAAAACTGTGTAATGTACTACTGCAGCACTGAACTGCAAGGAATAAATGCGGGGGCATTTACCCTCATGTAGTATTAAAACTATTTTTATGTTTTGTCAAAAGAACCCATTTTCTATTGTCCTTAACATACTGCCTTTAACATATCTGTGAGCCCTCATATGACAATACAACATGTAACTAACAGTATTTATTGTCAGCATGTATACCATGTAAGAACAGAAAAGCATTTGTGAATATTAATAGCCTTATATATTAACAGTAATGACATTAACATGCTGTAAATGCATCACTGCCCACCATGTAGTTCCCCTCAACACATTTCAGTTGCAGCTTTCCTGACCACCCCCTGCAATGAGCTGATATACCACTAAAAGTGTTGTAGCTTTGCGTCATATCTGTTTGAATCCCTTTGGAATATTCCTTAAATTTCCTTCCCCTTTTAAAACTCCTTCAGAAACAGATTATGGTCTCTTAAAGCACCCTTCTACTCCCTGACAGAAAAGCAGACCTGTCACACCCTGGGATCCTCTTCCTCCATCCCTGCATCTTGGACAGGATGCCCTTCATTCTAGAATTAAAACTGACAAGGTAATACTAGTGAAAAGCTAACTTTAATGAACATGTCTGTATGCCCATTGAAAAGGACAAAATGCATTACCTATCTGATAATGAAATGCGGTACTTAACTTATACTTTTTAGTTTATTTGTTCTCTTTTAAGTAACTGGTCCTCCTAATATCTTTATATAAACCTGGCCACTAGTGAAATGCTAAATACAACATACGTATGCAAAGGTTAATATATGCAGACTGCCAAAATGTATTTGGAAGATGGACACAATAGGAATTCCAGACAAAATCCATGCAGGCACATGGGAAGCATGCAATACTCCACACTCACAGTGACTGAATGCCAGATCCTCAACCTGTAACACAGAAATCATAACATAAAGGCACAGTAATGTCTACTAGAGAAAGCCCCTTCAAACCATAAATGTTTCACACACACTAAAACTCTTGTTTGCCCACAAGGAAAGAAACAATAGATTTTAGTTTATAAAAAAAAAAAAAAGATTTGAGAGCCCAAAATGAACTACAAATGTACACTGAAACATTTAGTACAAAAACTGTACTATACATCACCTAACCACTCCCACACAGAATACTGGCCACATTTATCTTTACAAAGAAAAAATAAAGTCACTCCAGTAGTTGCCACTGAAAGACGCAAATTTCGTAAATCAATAGTCCCTAGTGTTTTCACCAACCTTTTAAAGACTGTAGTGTTATTGATGAAGTGATAGAGTCTATAGATTTATTCAGCCTTCATGTTAAGTCATTTTTCTTTATGGTGATAATCGAGAAAGCTGCCTGCCAAAGTGCTACAAACTGTAAATTTATTAAATGTTTCTTCCAGTGGGGTCAGTTGTTCAGTTGACATGAATGTTGCACATGCTCTCTTCATCTGCTAAAGGATGAGGGTCCTTTCTTCACAGCTGCACCAATTATTTCTTAATACCCTGCTATGACTGAAGCTGAAGTAGCTGGTCAAACATCTGAATCACATTCTTTGTTACTCATCTGTATTCTTCAGGAATAACATTTTTGCTTTTGTTATCTAACATACAACAGTCACATGGCTGCTACCATCTCTCAGTTCATTACATACCTCTGTAAGTACTATATGTTTTACTTCAGGTCCACCCATAGAGTTTTATTTCTTCATTTGTTTATTTATTTTAAGGGGAGGTGAACTGGATCACTGTAGTGCTTTTTGCAGTCAAAAGGTTATTATAAGAAGCAAAATATAAAAATACAATTCCAGTTTAGGAAATAACATAAAAGTACAGACAAAAATGCGTTAGCTCAGAGGCAGTTGAATAAGTATCCATAATAACATGTTTGTCATGACGTACATTACATTGGATAATTACAAATGAATTAAGAATACAAGTGATCTGAAATTACAAACTAAAAATGAGTTGAGGACAAGTAACAGTTTCTGTTCAGTCTGTATGAATTATGTAACTGCACCTACAAAAGTGAAAAAGCTTCTTTACTTGGAAACTCTTTAAAACGTTTTTTTTTTTTTAAACTAAGTAGAGTTGTGCACTTCTAGTCTAAGTAGGATAATAATTCAGCCACAAAGGAACTAGATCTGAAAAACCCTTACAAGAGGAATGGATACATGAAACGGGCTTTGTAAATAATTTACAAACTGACTAATGGATTTGAAGAATCTACTAAAATGTTGCAGACAGCTACAGAAGTACAGCCTTAGTATTCTGAAAATGACTATATATATATATATATATATATATATATATATATATATATATATGTGTGTGTGTGTGTATATATATATATATATACATATATGTATATATTATATACATACATGTGCACACATACACACACATATATATGTAAGTAAGTAGCTTAGCAGTTGATAGTACTGAAAGCCAGTTTTCTGCAACAAAAGTGTCACTGATGTTCTCTGTGCAGGACACCTATAACACACTAATAGATTTTATTGTCCATTTTTTGCAGTTTCTAATACCTTGTTATCTGTACCTGCAGACACTGGTAAAATATGTTCTAAAGTCAAAAGAATGACACCCTTTAAATATTTTTGGCCTGGCATGTTTTGTAATTAGTCCATTCTGTAAGCAAGCAGACAGACAAAACGGTGCATTTATAATATCCTACCAGTATGTGCTGTAGATGTGAAGTTGGCTACTAATCCTTTAGCTGTTTCACAAAGCTTCTATAGTAAGGCTTCTTTATACTGTGGTTCTCATTTGTAGCTTTACCTGCCTCATTGTTACTAAGGAATTGGTTGAAAAAACTCAAATTCTGAACAAATTGTTTGCATTCCACCATTTTGCTTTTGGTAGATTAGTTATTTACTATTAATAAACTGAAACCAATTAATACAGATTCAGCAATTCAGATTGTATTTGCAGACATGTTTATATGACATATTTCTATAAAATGGTACTAGCATTCTTGATTTAATGTGGTGCTGATAAAGATTCAACATCAGATGAATCATGAAAAATGTATCTAGGTTATATAAATGAATGAACATGGGGTGCATTCACATTGTAATGTTAATATTCTTCAAGTTGCAAATACCATTATCTATTCCCTGCAATTATAGAGACATGTCTTCATAAGGTATTCCTGACACCTTAAAAATTTTCCAGAAAGGGTATGTCAACTACATCCAAATGTTGGGTGATACTATATTCATAAAAAAAAATCCAACTTTTGCTAAGACTGTTTAGAGATATGCTGGCTGTATGGCTATGGGCCATAAATGCATTATGAGAAGATGAATGAACCTCCACCCCAAATATCAGAAGCACAAAATATGGAGCTAGATAGCTGTGTATATTATAATTACAGCTCTTGAATGGTTGTTGGAGGATAGGTAAAATGACACAAGCCTTAGTTAATGGTGAAATGTTTGTATTAGACTTCTTGTATCCATACAAATATGATATAGAAGCACATATATGCACATCAAATTAGGTATAGTCACTGTACCATCATACAGAACCTGCTTAGTCAAATATCTCATCTTGTCTTCCCTTCCAGTTGTGTCACACTCCTTTCTTCCACGGCTGTTTTTTCTACCCTTTTGCAGTCAAATCAAGCTTCATGATAATGAACACATGGATATTTTGTATAGTTAACAGTTAAGTGTTGCTCATTTCATTTATACCACATTGTACAGAAAAAAGCAAGCATATAAGTTACTTGATAAAACTGCATTCAGACGTTTAGGCATATTCAGTTTATACTAATTTTTTCCCACTTAGGTTGCATTTACTGTAGTGAAATATGAATGGTTTCCAAATTAGAAATATGACTAAACTACTGAAGAAAAGTGATTTTATGGCTGTAATTAGTGCAAAATCTTTGGGTGTCTAACAGAAGGATAAAACATGAATGAGACATCAGCTGACTTTGGAATACACAGAGCAACATGGCAGGAACATTTTTTCTGATGAGCTTTACTCAGAAGCTTCACCTTCTCTGGGCCAGTCGCATGAGTCTGTTATAAAAGCAACCATCAGAAGGAGCACAATGATGCTGAGGCAGAGCCTGATGATATTTATGACTGTGCAGCCACTGTCTGGAAAAGAAAATATAGTGGTCATTATAAACATTCAATCCCGGTCACATCCTAACAGCAGAAGTAGGTAAAGGAAGGTACAGTATGGACATACGACTGTACATGAACTAAATTATAATACCTGGCTCACTGTCGTGAGTATTATGGTTTAATATATAAAACAAACAGGTATATAATAGAAAAAGTCATTTCCAGTAATCCTGTAAAATGTTATAACAGTTCAAATGTATGAGTCTAAAGCACTGAACTAAGGAGTCATCGTTTCAATATCATAAGTTTGGCAATCTTTCAGGTCAGACCCTTTATCATGCTATCGAGAAAAGATAATAAACAATCCTTGGTCATGCTGCCCTACTTAGTGCCTTTCCATTTATTTATTGACTGTCATTTGCTTATCGGGAAAGTTCAACTGGGCACAAATGTCCTTTTTCACTGGAGTTCCAGGGAGACAAGCTCCACAAGTATATATAAAAAGATGAAGACATGAACTGATAGGATTCAATTAAAATTACAATGATAGAAAATGTAATATTGCAATGGTAAAAAAGCAACATAAGTAATTATACAAAAATAGACATAATATGTTAAGTTAATGTAATAGAAGTAATTCTGAGGATACATTTCATAAGTAGTTGAGGAAGTATGTTATAAAAGTAGAGCAGTTAAGAAGGAGGCAACTATTTATGTTTCAGTGGAATTAGGTCAATGAAGAGCAAGAACAATTCCTTTAGTACAGTCTTGAAAGGATTAAGGCTATGTATTGACCTGATAGGTGTAGGAATTCTGTTCCAAGTTTTAGCTAGACAGTTGGAGTATAGACTGAGGTCAGATGATATTTGGTGTATGTGCATGTCTAGGAGCTGTTTGTCAGGAAAACACTTCTAGTTGTGAAGGACATTGCTAAGTGCAGGGAAGAAGAGGGACTGAATATTATTTTGTGAGCTAAAAGTAACAAAGTGTAAGATAGATAGCGAGAAAGGTCTAACTAGGTTAAAGTTTTTAGAGCAGAATAATGATGGGTTCCCTGAGGTTTATTCACTGCAAATCTAGCCCTTGTATTAAAACATTGCTCAAGCTTACACACAATGGAGGCATGAAGATTATTCAGAATGGTGGAACCATATAGATGTATGGGAAGGATATAAGTGGCAGTTTGAGTTACTTTGGCAGAATTACTAAACAATTTTGTAGCCTTGTACAACACCCAGTTTGTTGATGCCTTTTAATTCTATTAGTGATCTGATAGTCAAACAACTTAAGGTTATTGTCTGTCATCACTCTAAGAAGTTTGGTGTGTGAGATAACTTCGATTTTGGTATTGTTTAACTATGAGATTTTAAAGCCATCTTTTCCATGGGTATGCAGTATTGGAAAGAATAATAGAAACTTACCCCAGGGTTCAATAAACTCTGTGTAGGCCTTGTGCAGAGCCAACATGGAGTGTACTTGTTAGGTTGCGTGGTTGGCCACAGTGTTGCTGACCAGGAAACCATGTAAGAGAACACAGACACAGTTCTATTTAAAGTAGAGCACCTATGCTCTGCGGATTTGCGTGAAATGCAACTGTGACCACCAAGACTTCACAGATAGCTGTGAATCTGTTACTGCAACATATCTCCAAAAAGGCAAACAAAATGTGGGGACATTTAACCAGAAACAGGGACATATTTGCCATAGACATCACATACACATGTGGTAGAATGAAACTCAAACATACCTGTCATCCTCTTTGAGGAAGATATGTGGACAAAGTCATACATAATGGGGGGGGGGGAGACAAAGGGCCAAAATAGGGACAGATGTTTAATATTGCACTTCCAAAATTAAAAAAGTTGATAGTCTAAATAGATTGTACATTAATATGAACCTTCTGAAGAGCATGAGGTTTGAAATTCAATGTTAGTCATCAGTTTATGACTTCACTACACAATGACATGCCAATGATTTGCCAGAAAACAAAAATGCTTTGAGAAAAACATTGCAAATTTGTGACAATTGAAGAGCATGAAGTTTGAAATTCAAACGTTAGTCATCAGTTTATGATTTCACTACACAATGACATGCCAAGGATTTGCCAGAAAACAAAAATGCTTTGAGGAAAACATTGCAAATGTGTGACACAAACTGGACATTCTGCACAAATCAGGAAAGCTGAGAGGTACGCACTCACATGTATGTAATAGTGAGTCACATCAGTTCTGAGATCATCCCAGTGACATGATGGAAAGCCACAAATTTGATTAGAAAATCATCTGGACATCCTGGGAATATCTGGACAGTTGAGCGGTATGAATGTGAAGTATATGGTCCAAACACAGTACAGGACAGTGTACCTGCAGTGCAGAGTATTGTGATATCCCACTCCTGGCATTCTGCACTGAAGCTGTGTTAATGATCTGTAACAGGACATGGACTGCCATGTAAAATGATCACTCAGGGGAAGTGTGCGTACTGAATAGGGGCACACAGATGAATCGTAGGAATGAAGACAGGGAAAGAAGACAGGAGAAACTCCCTCATGTACAGCAGAGGAGGGCATGCCAATGGAAGATAGTTGTAGCAGCAACACCAAGCACATATCTGTATGGTACAATATGGACTGTACAGTGAAAATGTGTTGTTTGTGATTGTCACACAAGGTAACATAACAATGAGGAGGATGTCTATGTGAGATAAGCATCCCTACATGGATAATGCAGAAGACATCTAACAGGGATCTGACATGCAACTGGGTAGGGTGCATATTGTGAATCTGTGCAAACTGATATGTCTGAATATGAGTGTACTCACAGCAGAGACCTCCAGCAAGGTGGCCACAGGTAAAGGATCATGGAAAACATTACAAGAACCAAACACAATCATGGACAATATCAGAATAATGCAACCACCAATCCCATTCTTCTGACATAACGTATGTGATATGGAATGATAAGAGATGAGCCTACACACTTGAACAACTATTATGATACATCCACACTCTAAGAGGGTAACCACTCATACAGTCCTGGCACTGTAATATCTGCAGGAGGTGTTAGAAGGGATACTGCCATACCTGTATGCGATAGTATGGGCAATACAGGCTAGTTGCCTTGTGTGCATGGCATATACATATGACACAGTCCACACTGTGATGAATGATATACACGCCATTAATGTTGTCAAATACCTATGTACATAGCGTGTGCACAAGCAGAACAGGTAGCACACATGCATCTGGTGTAACAACTTGATTAGTGATGTTCTTCGTCTTCCCTTGCTGCAGTCCTGACAATTGGGTATAGTCCGCGTCCCAGTCGGCCCGAATACCAGAGTATAAGGCTGACGTCGGTCATGGCGCCTTAGACTGGCGTCAGTACGTCAGGGTACTAATGCGCATGACCGGCGTCATTTTCTCAGTCTTTTGCCGCATGGTCGATGCAGAAGCAATTTCGCGAGTCCAGGTTGGCGTTCTGAGACTTTCCCACACCGGCGTTTCACACCGAAACAGAGTCGGCTAACTAACCCGTTGGGAACATTTTGGTTTTCTTGCCTCAGTATTTAACCGGATGTCAGAAAAAGTGAATAACTGTATTTCTTGTGGGAAGCAGATACCGCATAGGGATTATCATACATTGTGTATACCTTGTTTAGGGCCTGAGCACGACGTTGTTGGTTGCCGCTCTTGTGCTAGATTTAACAAGCGCACTATTAAGAGGAGGCTTGATTGTGCTAGGTTAGTGTTTGGGAAGCGTTGAAATTATACTATGCCGTCGGATGCTCCGACGCCTGCTTCATCTAAGAAGCGCAAGGACAAAACAGTGAAGTCTAGGGGTGAGGAACCGGCAGCGGACGTCGGTCCTTTAGAAGGCTCAGGGGAGCCAGAGGTTTTGCCAGGAGTCTCTATGGAGTCTCAGGCAGATACTTTACTGTTACAGGATGTGCCCTCTCAGGAGGTAGGCCAGGCTGAGGGGGCTTCTCAGGTAACTGTTCTTCCTTCTCTTCCCAAGGTAGTTAGGGCCTCTCCTTCTGTTGCCAAAGCTTCTTTTAGAGGAAGGCCAAGTTCAGCTTCTGTAGGGGCTTCTCCTAGCATTTCGGGCTCTGTGCCTAGAAACATATGCTTAAAATGGCAGAAGATTTGATTACTTTGATTAGAGGTTCTATGCCCCACCTGATAAGAGGCCTAGGGTGGAACAGGAGTTTGATAGTTTTGAACAGTGTTCACAGGCTTCAGAGTCTTCTGTGGAAGACTTGCAAGAGTTTCCTACTTATTCTGATTCTGATGTGGATGATTCCACTCCTTCAGCTTCTCCTCCTGAGGATTTTTCATTTTCAGAGACTCTTCACTCCATGAGGGAGCACTTTAAATGGGAAGGCCAAGATTACTCTGACTCCAGAAAAAGGCTTAGGGAATTCTTGTTTTGCCCCAGCATAGGCCCTTAGCTATTCCTCCTGTGTTGAATGTGGTGGAGGATGTTTTTGCAGAGGCTTCTCTGAACCCTGATTCCTTGCCTCCTGCTCCTGTTAAGCCTGATAGGTATTATAGGGTGCCCGAAGCTCATAAGTATTTGTTTAAGAGTCCCAGGGCGGACCCAGAAACTGTTTCTCAGGGGCCTAAAGGTGTTAAAGCTTCTGTGGTTAAAAATCCTGTACCCTCTGATAAAGAGGCAAGGGCTTTGGATAGGTGGGGTAAGAAAGTATATACTTCTTCCACTCTAGCCATGAGGCGTTGAATTGTCAATTTCATATGCTGAAATATCAGAATTATCTCCTTTCACAATTGAAATCTAAGGTGGATGCTTTGGCGGAAGGTATTGAGTGTAAAGAATTGCTGGATTTGGTTCATGTGTCTGAACAATTGGGTAAGCATTCTTTGCAGTGTGGTTTTGATCCTGTTCAGGCCTCCTCGATGGTGTCTGCTACTAGTTCTGTTCTTAGCAGACATGCATGGTTGAAGGATCAGAATTTAGCTGAGCATGTTAAGACCAGGATTTTGGATGCTCCTTTACAGTCTGATGTGTGTTGTTTGGACCGCCTGTGGAAGCAGTTTTAAAGAAAATGGAGGACAAAGCTAAGTCTATGCAGACTGTTAAAGATTTTGCAGGTGCAGCCTCCGAAGTTTAGTAGAAATTGGCCTGCTAAGGGGTGGACATATCCTGCTTATGGTTCCCAGTCTAGGGGTAGGTCTAGACGTGGTAGGGGCAGGGCTCAAGGTTCGTTTAGGCCTAGATCAGACAGTTCACCTGCTCAGACTTCTGGTGAGGGCAGGGGTCAGTCCTTTCGTAAAGCAGAACCAATGACCTGCCTTTTCAGCTGCCAGTGGACTCTCGTCTGGCAGCTCCTTTGGGAGGAAGATTGTCTCTTTTCAAAGAAAATTGGGATTTAATCACTCAAGACACAGGGCGGACACACACACACACACACACACACACACAGATACAGTTGACTGGAGTGAAAATAGAACCCCCTATCTAAGTACACAGACTACAGAGCACAGTACATTATGCAAGTGCCATGGCACAAGTCTGACTTTTACAAGACTGCAGGTGAACTAGTAGATGACATCAGCAGGCCATGTGGGAGACAAAATGTTGGGAGACCTGCATAGGCTCCTAGCCTCATATGTTCATAGGAGACTACTAGCCTAATGGCCCATGTGTTAGAAGCCTAGCTGTGTAAAACACAAGTACCCTTTTGAGCATAGTTGGATGGTTGTTGACAGCAATTTTGTGAGCAGCACCAATTCCCTGTCCATGAGAGACATAGGTGCCACCAGAGGTGACTTTACAATCACCCAACCAGTAGTCAAGGTTGGGCTTTAACAGGGTCATTGAGGAGCACTGCTTCACATGCAGTGGGAGCCTGTTATAGAGTGTAGAGTCATAGGGATATATCTGTCTCTTCAGTGTGTTCTGTTTATATCAAGGCTAGGATGAGAACCCTGGGGCAAGTTATTCTTGCCATTTATGCATATTCCAGGATTTCCAGTAGGGCTGGGTCTGAGACTGCTCTCACAGGCATAGTCACCTCTCAGCAGCCTACATGATAATGAGTACACTGACAGGTTGCTTGTGTGTCATGTTTGGAGGACCTGGGGTCTCCCAGGTACAAACCTGTGTTTTGCAATTGCTGCAGATGTCTGGTGAGGTACAGACAGAAGGAGCATTGTACTCAATTAGTGGTCTGATAAGGGTAGAAGAAGCAGAGGTTTACCACCCTGGTATTGGATGTGATATCCAATGTGTTATGTGAACAACACAGAATGTGTGTGTGTCATCACTATGGACAGTTAGTGATGATAGTGTAGATTCTATCACATGTGTTCCTAAGTCTCACAACACTGTGTTTGAGCTTAGAGGGTGCTATGTATATAATATTATCAGGAGTACTTCATTGCCATTGTATGCTTTAAGGTTCTGTCATTAGTTTGGCACCAATCATTTGTGTATGGCAGCACACTGATTGTTACATCATGGGGTACATATCATCCTTATCCGCATGCAAACCTTAAACAAGGCCTTACCTGCCTACTCTTGGGAAGGTTTGACAGGAGGGAACAGCGAAGAAATCCCGTGGATGCATATTGAAATGCAGTTGACTGGAGTGAAAATAGAAGGGCCCCCCCCCCCCCCCACAGCAACTTTACCTCTGCTGGGCAAGATCACTGGATGGTAACTTTGGATCTCAAGGAAGCTTACCTTCATGTGCCCATAAGGCTAAGTTGCAGAAAGTATCTGCGTTTGAACTGGAGATTTTCATTATCAGTTCTCTGCATTGCCCTTTGGCTTATCTACTGCAGAGTATTCACAAAGGTTCTGGCTCCAGTGATAGCTTACTTCAGGCTTCAAGCCATTCAAATTTATCCTTACTTGGCGACTGCCTGATTCTGGCTCAAGAAAAGGAACACCTTCTACAGCATCTGGAATATGTCATAGCAGTGCTAAGATGCCTAGGGTATTCTGTGAACGAAATAAAGTCCAGTCTAGTACCCTCTCAAGACATGTGCTTTCTGGGTGTGAGACTGAATACAGCAGCCCAGATGGCCTTGTTAACCCCGGACAAACAAAAGAGTCTGTCACTTTACTTCCATCAACTATCTCATCAGTCCGTGCTGACTGCAAGGACAGTCCTTCAAGCATTAGGGTTCATGGCATCTTGTATTCTGGTGCTTCCCAATGCCAAACTGCATATGAGGAAGCTGCAATGGTATCTCAAAATGTATGGACACAGCACTGCCAAGATTTGGACACTGTCATTCAAATAATACCTTGCCTTCAAAAGGAATTCTTGTGGTGGGCTCAGGAATGTCACCTAAACAAGGGACTCTCTGTGACCCGCCAGAGCAGTCAGATTTTTACGACAGATGCCTCGGACACTGCTTTGGGAGCTCATCTAAATGGAAAGTGGATACAAGACAAGTGGCCTGCCAGACTACAGCATCTACATATCAACATGAAGGAGATGTTAGCAGTCCAGTTTGCATTGATGGCTCAAGGAGTTACTTTTCAGGGCAGGTGTTGATTCTGACAGACAACACAACTGTCATGTGGTACATCAACAAGCAAGAGGGAACACATTCTTATCCTCTATGCAGGCAAGCAATGATTTTATGGGAGACTGCGTTAAGCCTGCAACTGACTCTTCAGGCAAGGTTTCTGCCAGGAGCACAGAACTCCCTAGCAGATGTATTAAGCAGACAAATCATGGATCCCCACGAGTGGAAACTGGATCTTCATGTATTTCAGAAATTGACAGTGTCATGGGGAACTCCAGACATAGATCTGTTCTTTCCACTAAACCACCAGCTGCCAAAGTATTGCACAAAGGGGTTTCATCACACAGCTTGGAAAGTGGATGCTCTGTCTTTCAGTTGGAAAACCTTCATGTCTATGCCTTTCCACCTCTCTCTTCTTCCAAAGGTATTACTAAAGGTCAGACAGGACAGGCCAAGGATGATTTTGATAGCTCCAGATTGGCCTCGGCAACACTGGTACCCACTTCTAAGGAGTCTTGTAAAGAAGCCTCCATGGCCTTTACCTCTGATTCCTCATCTGTTATCTCAGAAGGACGGTCATCTGCTCAATATCAAGCTTCAATCTCTTCATCTACAGCTTGGCATATTCTGTGTTGAAGCATGTAGGTCTCAGCTTCCTCAACAAGTTTTAAATGTGATTATGGAAGCTAGAAGGCCTAGTACTAGGAAGTGCAGAAAAATGGAAGAGATTTTTATTTTGGAGTACAGCAAAGAATTTGGAGATTTGAGCCTAATTTGAGTGTGGCTCTTCAATATCTTACTGAATTATTGGACAAAGGTTTGTCTCTCTTCCATAAGATTCATGCTGCAGCAATTTCAGCTCACTATGATTGTGACCCACCTTTGTTTTCATCCTTTGTTCAAGCAGTTTCTTAGAGGCAAAGAATATAAGACCCCAGAGCTCCTACTCCTGCTTGGGATCTCAATTTTGTGTTGGAAACTTACTCTACAACCTTTTGAGCCTGCAGCTACTGCTGAATTGAAATACTTGTCATGGAAGACTGCTTTTCTGTTGGCTATTACTTCTGCAAGAAGGGTGTCTGAGTTGCAGGCCCTTATGGTAGAGCCCTTTTGATTTTCCATAAGGAGGGTATTTTATTTTAAACCAAACTACATGCCTACTTTGCAATCCATGGCACAAGTCTGACTTTTACAAGACTGCAGGTGAACTAGTAGATGACATCAGCAGGCCATGTGGGAGACTAAATGTTGGGAGACCTGCATAGGCTCATAGCTTCATATGTTCATAGGAGACTACTAGCCTAATGGCCCTACGGTGTTTAGAAGCCTAGCTGTGTAAAAACACAAGTACCCTTATTGAGCATAGTTGGATGGTTGTTAGGACAGCAATTTTGTGAGCAGCACCAATTGCCCCTGTCCATGAGAGACATAGGTGCCACCCCAGAGGTGACTTTACAATCACCCAACCAGTAGTCAAGGTTGGGCTTTAACAGGGTCATTGAGGAGCACTGCTTCACATGCAGTGGGAGCCTGTTATAGAGGAGTGGGAGTCATCGGGGGATATATCTGTCTCTTCAGTGTGTTCTGTTTATATCAAAGGCTAGGATGAGAACCCTGGGGCAAGTTATTCTTGCCCCATTTGATTTGCATATTCCAGGATTTCCAGTAGGGCTGGGTCTGAGACTGCTCTGCAGGGCAGGCATAGGTCACCTCTCAGCAGCCTACATGATAATGAGTACACTGACAGGTCTTTCTATGTGTGTCATGTTTGGAGGACCTGGAGTCTCCCAGGTACAAACCTGTGTTTTAGCCAATTGCTGCAGATGTCTGGTGAGGTACAGACAGAAGGGAGCATTGTACTCAATTAGTGGTCTGATAAGGGTAGAGTACAGCAGAGGTATGACCACCCTGGTATTGGATGTGATATCCATATGTGTTATGTGAACAACACAGAATGTGTGTGTGTCATCACTATGGACAGTTAGTGATGATAGTGTAGATTGCTATCACATGTGTTCCTAAGTCTCACAACACTGTGTTTGAGCTTAGAGGGGTGCTATGTATATAATAATTATCAGGAGTACTTCATTGCCATTGTATGCTTTAAGGTTCTGTCAATTAGTTTGGCACCAATCATTTGTGTATGGCAGCTACATCTGTAATATGTTACCATCATTGGGGTATCTATTACTGCATCCAGTTATCCGTCATCTGCAAACCTCATAAACCACAGGCCATCTACCATTGCCTACTCTTTGGGGAAGTAGTTTGAAAACAGTTGAGGGCAAAGCGCAGATCCTTGTGGTATGCTAATGGTAACTGGCTACTGGTGGAGGTGCAGACCCCAACTTTGAGTGTGTGTGTTATGTCAGTGAGCTAGTTGCCTATCCCTGTACTACTGTATGACTTAATTCCCACATGGGAGATCTTCACTATGACACATGAATGGGGGATAGTGTCAAAGGAAATGGATAAGTCAACATAGGTGGTGGTTGTTGTGTCTTTTGGCTTTTCCCAGTTAGGGGTCGCCACAGCGGAACTCCGGTCTGCTAATGATTGGCAGTAGATTTTGTGGTATGCCCTGTTATCCCTCATCTAGGTCTGTTGGGACAGTATCCAAGAAGTCCACAAGGTTCAATGAGCAAGATCTACCCTCAACAAAAGCAAAATGGGAAGGGTCAAGTGTGCTGAAGGTCACCTGTGTCTCTGTAGAAATGGTCCATGCTGACTCCTTCCCTAGCCCTGCCTAAGTCTTTTTAAGCATATGGTTCAATAGTTGTAGTTCTGCATGATATGCATTGCATAGTATACAACATTTGACATTACATTTTGTACTGTGGTTGATATATGTGTGGAGACAGTACTGAGACACCAGGGTTGCACTGCTTGGTAGGGTGGTGGCAACAGATGGATGTATTGCAAATATGTGACATATTGTTAGATAGAGCCCTCAGTCTGTAATGTTTACACATGTAATTTCTTATAATACACATAGGACAGTAAATAGCAGTAATACACCATAATATGTGCATTTCCATAGTGTGACGAGCAGTGGGTTTGCACAATGGTTACCAAAGTGTATACTCATGCAAGATACACATGTGTGCATGTAGGTAAAGGTCTTGCTGATTAATGCTAGGAGCTTAAACACAAAACTCCTTCCTCTAGAAGCAGTCTTAACCTTAGAAGATGCTGACATCTGTGCAGTCACTGAAACCTGGTTCAAAGCTGTCGAGAGCACCCTAGCCTTGTCAGGCTACACATCCTTTCATACATTCAGATCCGAAAACGAGTGCAATAAAACTAAAGGAGGTGGAGTTTCAATATGCATCAAAGACAAACATACCTCCTGACTGGTCAAACAGTATGATGCACATGAGACACTTCAGGTGCAGCTAACTGTTGACAAAACACCTATTCAGGTCATAGGCCCCATCCTTGAATCAAGATACCCACTCTGCCTGTCTGGAACTACTTGAATCTATCGAGATCCAACCATTCACCCTGATCCTGGGGGGCTTCAACTACTCTACCATAGATGGGAAGAACTACTCATGCCAAAGCTCACTTACCCAGAGATTTCTTGACTTTGTCAACTCCAGTGCCTTAGACCAACTGGTCTTACCTCCACTAGGGGTGAAAATATCTTGGACCCAGTACTGACAAACATAAGTGCTTGCTGCAGCACCCCACAGTGTCATCTTCCCTGGTAAGATCTGATCACAAAGCTATCACCTTTGAAGTTACCATCACCCCAGACCCCCCCCTCCCCACAGCTCTAATCAGACACAAAAACTTTACCAAAGCTGATACTTCTTAAGGGCAGGAATAAACAAATTTGTAGCTCCTTCCTCATCTGTGAGTACTGTTACTTATGTGGAAACCTACATCAGAGATTTATACAAACACCTGCATAGCTGCATGGACACGGTGATACCACACAGGACTAAAACATTCTCCTCTAGGAAAAGCAAAATGGCTCGGTGGACTTCTGCCATAAATAGACTTTACAATAAAAGAAGAAAACTGCTGTCCAGAGGCAAGAAGGAATAGGTCTCAAAGTGAAAGAAATCTATTCTCAGCCTAAACAAGAAAATAAGTGCCCTTGTGAAAACCTCTAAAGTTAACTATGAGCCCAAACTGGCCTCCTTAACAAAAGGCATCCATAAGGCCTTCTTTATCTATGTCCATAACCTCAAGGGTAAGACCCAGAGCTGCACTGAACTGTTGGTCAATGGCACCACTCACACAAATACCGTCGACATAGCTGATTTACTAGCAGAGAGGTTCAATGAAAACACCACCCCTCTACCCCTGCTAATTAATCAGGACATACCCCGCATCTGCCCCTCACCCCCTATCTCCAAGGAAAAGGTCATAAATGCCCTCTCAATGGCAAAAAATGCTATATCTATGGGACCAGACAACATCCCAGGATGTATCCTCCACGTACTCAAGCAGGAACTGGCAATACCACTGGGCACCCTGTTCAATCACAGCTTGAGCACTGGATTTGTTCAAACCAAGTAAAGGACAGCCACTCTCATCACACTTCATAAAGGGAGGTGCATCCACTGATCCAGGAAATTATTGGCCTATCAGCCTAACTAGCCTGATCTGTAAGGCCATGGAATGCATTAGCATGGACCTTATAAACAGTGACATTGGTAGTCTCCAAACACTTAGCCCTACTCAGTCTGAGTTCATCAAAGGGAGATCATGCCTGTTAAAATTGGTGGACTTCTTTGAGACAGTCACCAGGGATCTGGCTGAGGGGAAAAGGGTGCATACTGTCTACACTTGACTTGGCCAAAGCGTTCAACATCATTCCTCACTCAGGCATAATAAATAAATCACCCAGCTGGGCATCAACCCATATGTCATTAGATGGGTAGCCAGCTGGCTCACTGACAGAACCTATGTGGTCAAAGTAGTAGAATCTACATCTAGTAGTAGACTTGCAACTAGTGGTGTACCCTAGGGATCAGTCTTAGGGTCTCAATTTTTGGAGTGTACTTCTCAGATGTGCAAGGCAAAAACCAAAGATTTGTGGCTAGCCAAATCTGTAGATGGCTGTCTTTAATTCCCCAAATAATGTGGACATTCTCCAAGAGGGACTCACCCTAACAACAAATTGGTGCCAAGAACACAGCCTCAAACTCAATGCCAAAAAGTGCATCATTATTCCCTTTGGAGAAAATGATGTTCCTGCAACTTAACACATCAGCAACAGCACCCTAAGCATGCAGCCAGTAGTGAAAGACTTGGGGCACTCAGGTTGACAGTGACCTGACGTTTGACCAACATGTAGCATCTGTTCTACAAAGGACATTCTACATGGCTCACCTTATAAGTGAGGGTATCGCTTCCAGGAAAAAATAATTCATAACCTCCCTGTACTCTTCACTTGTCAGACCAGTAATTGAGTATAATGCCTTATTCGGCATGTACCTCAGTAAGCATCTACAGCAGCTGGAAAGACAGCAGAGATTCCTGAATAGGAGAATACAGGGTCTCAAACATCTTTCCTATGTGGATATGTTAAAGACTCAGTCTCTCTACACAGTTTTGTACAGGCTGCTCAGAAGTGATTTCTGTCTGGCATATAAAGTGATCTCCAACCATGCCCTAATGAAAATGCTGCATATTCACAGTTCCAACAACACTTGTATAACTCATGCTTTGGACTTAACATGGCCTGCAACAACAATAGAATTTGCTGGTGGGACAGATTTGTGTTCCAGAGGCTTCCCCATCTGTATAATAGGCTCCCTTTTCATGTTAAGCAGTGCACCTCATTGTCTCTCTTTAAGCATAACCTAGATGATTGGATAGGAGATGGGAAATTCACCCCCCAGTATCCCACCTGGGTCCCTACTAGACAGGAGCAAGAGGTGCTGACTTGGGCATACAATTTGCCTAGGCTTATAAGAGCCCCTGGGCCAGTAGTCTAATAACTTCCTATGATCCTATGATCCTATGAACAATGCCTTAAACCTTAAAGAGATGAAATTGGTAGCTAGGGCAGTGGTGAAATGAGGAGGAAACAGGGGGAAGAACAAAGGGAAAGCAGGGCAGGAATGTGCAGGATGGAGATAGGACAGAACCATAGCTATCCATTTCTTTAACAGTGTAAATAGCTATCCATTTCTTTAACAGTGTAAAGTGAACATATGTGGAAAATATTAACTGAATTTGGACTGTCACCTCTAGAGAGAGGGGTGACCATAACTCAATCATGTTGTATAGGCAACTGGACCAAATCCAGTATGCCATGAAGTCATGTGTGAAATGGAGAGTTATGTGTGGGACAATTTTTTTTCAGGTGCCCATTTTGTTTTTATTTTATTTTTTTTTTTTTTTAGAGAGGCAGAAATGTTGGGGAAGGGATGTAGGAATGTGTAGGTGAGGTAAGTTAGGTAGGTGAGGAAATAATTGCAGACAGACATGACAAGAGACAGGGATGATGATGGATGCAAATGTTTGGGGACACCATGATTGGGGTGAGGGTGGGGACATCCTGATCCCATGGTTGTCAAGCTGGGTGACTGTGAGAATCGAGTCTTCACCCACTGGACTGTCATCACTGTCACCTCACTCCACCATTGGCTGGAGTGCTTGACATTTTCTCTCTTCCTCCTGGTACATTGCAAAATGAGGCAGAGCAGCCTCTCTATCTGCTGTAGGCATGCACCAACAGTGCATCACACAACCCTGTGCACAATCTCTGGCAATTCAGCACAGCGGATAAAATCACCACCTCTGACATTACTCCCAGAAGGTACCACTGGACCTTCCTCTAGGGCAGGACTACCTGAGGAGGCAGGTAGTGCAGGGGTAACAGATGCAGTGCTGCCAGGTTGGCTCCCACATGTGCTGAGCAATGGTGCTGGAGCTGGTGGGGGGAAGGCAGGTGGATTCTTTGGGTAAGCCTACCCCGCTGTGCTGTGGAGCATTTAGTGATGTAGTACACATGGATGACTTGCACACATTTTGACAACATGTAATAAAATAAAAAAAAACAAAAAAATAAAATAAAAAAGAGATAAGGGTTGGGATGAGAGAAAAAAAAGAGAAGATTAGTACTGCCATAAGTGACACATATTGCATTGATACAATTATTTGACTCTGTTATCTTAACTTTTACTTTTAAAACTATCAACTCCTAACAGATACATTTTACTTTTAAGATTACCAGCTCCTAACAGTTGCGCACTATACTACAGATTGCAGCAAGTACTCCTTGACGTGTGCATATATTGCACATATGCGTGTTCAGTTATACAGATTACAGTTTACAGCAGGGTATTTGTGCCAGTGGTATAGAGGTTTGAATTTAATTTAAATATAATTGAAGAATTAACAATATTGTATAGTTGGGAAGTTTGTTATTTGAACCCATAACCTCTGACTAAAGTCTAATATTGTACTCTTGGTTTGTGCTGTAGACTACTGCATGCATACTTGCTTTTACAGTTGAGATATGCAAGCTCAATCTGATACATCTCTATAAAATACCAAAAAAAGTATCTTTAAGTTTTAGTGCTACTCTACAGTACTCTTCTTCTGCATACATGCCACATGCCTCCCTCATCCTTGCCAATCTAGCCCCAAGGGTTCAGACATTTACCTCATGATCACAGGCAGCTGTGGAATAAAAACAGAACACAATACCATTATGAATACCAGTCTTACTATATTCAGCTTTTAAGTCTTATACGTTCTCTGTGTAGTTGTTACTTACACAGCTGTTGGATGCCTGCAGTCCTAAATTCCTCAATTCAGTGATCAAGGGTATACGCCTTCTTTCTCCTCTGTAGGTCATTGTAGTAATGCCTACATTGGTCATATGTGCACAGGATACCAGTGGAAATGGTTACAGCCCAGGCTAAACTGTCCAAGCTTCTGACTTATACTGGGAGCCAGACTAGTCCCCCACAGATACCTGGCATCGTAGTTATTAACTAGGAGTCCAATAAAAAACTTGGACTCCTGGTCACCCCATCTCTGTGCCCTAATCCTGACACCTTCCCGACAAATGCCTGTCATGTCTGCCATGGATATAGAGCAATGAAGAATGATGCTTTCCCACCAATTCCAGTCATCATAGGAAAAGGAATGCGCACACTGTTTGAAAATGGAGCACTCCTCTTACCATCATGCAAATGTGGTGCATAATGATAAGCAGAGTGCAACAGTGGCATGTAGTGAGGTATTACATAATTGCAGTTGCAATTTCAAGGATATTGGATGTACAGGCAGTTATGTATATGTGCTTGGGAAAATATGAAGGCCATGCCAGTCCAAATAGCAGAAATATACTTACAGGAATATAGTGCACAGTATACCCACAGCCATACATGTGATAATAAATGTGATAATACATAGATATATACATAAAAAACGAACACTATACTAGTGTCTCAGCCCTCATACATATAATTAATATCAGCTCCACTATGTCAAGTGCCATAAGTGAGAGTGACTATAATGGGAAGTGGAAGAACAGTAAAAGTTTATGGAATATCCTGTATTTGAACCCAGGATCATGTGTATGGCAGCCCTACACTTACACCTGTTTCCACAAGAAAGTTGAGAAGACACTTGTCTGTGTTGCAGTTCATTGCTATAAACTGCAATGTCATAACAGTAAAACAAAGGTTGCATACCATGTATCATATGTACTTCAGTCCTACACTTAACCGTGCTGCCACAAAACTAGTTACATGACATTCCCTAGTTTACTAATCATTCTTAAGGTCTTGCTGTTAACTGCTGCTCAGTGTTGCTTAGCAGGTTTGAGTGATGCCCACTAGTATTAATTGAATGCATTCAGTTTCTATTTTTGCCTGTCTGGGTCCTGTCTGGCCAGCTGTCCAGCTTCACGTAAATGAGATAAGCCCAGCCAAACCTGACTTTCATTTTTCTCTAGTTTCCAGTGCATCATGCAGTAGCCCTCCCCCCCAAAAAAGAAAAGAAAAAAAAAGAAAAAAGGGAGAGGTAGTTGAAATGAGGAAAAGCAATCTATGACATACACACTAGAAAATGTTATTACACATGAGATATTTCTAAATAGGTCTGGATTTGAACTCGCATTACAATGCACCTTCAGAACACAGGATAGGTGCCTTATCCTTGTTTGCCACACAAACAGCTTTGCAGCAAAGCACTGATCTCAATCTGCACACAACCAACTGCAATAGCATCTGCAGTGATATCAAACATTACAAGTGTTAATTGTACATTTATTAGTTTTGGATGTAGTGCACCTAGTGATTATACAACATGCCATGATTACTGCTTTTAAATATACAGCTCTGTCTTACATTTTTGTGTTTGTTGGCCAATCTTAATTTATCTGAGCAGTAATCTGAGACATGCAGTATGTAAGCCATTCTGTATCATTGTGGCCTGTTTAGAAAATGTATAGAGATTATTAATAAAGATGTTGAAAAGAAGGGTCCAGTGACCGAGCCTTGAGGAACACTGGCATGAATAGGCATACAGAGACAGACAGAAAACCGAGTACCATTTAGCAGACTGAAATCTATCAGACAGGTAATTAGAGAACCACTGCAGAGTTGAGTCAGATGAACCAATACAAAAATAAGAAAGTGCACAAAAGCTGCATCATGACTTAATTTTAATGAAAAATAAAAAACACATTAAGCGCTTTTGTCTCTCCAAAGGATATAAATGATATAAAAAATAAAAAGGAAACAAATTCCCTTTATAGACATACTAAGACATGCAAAGGTTTTTTTATATTTTAAATTTGGCATTTTATATATTATTAATATTGAACCCAGAGAGGGAGATTGGAAAACCCTTCTTTTAAAGAAGGAATTACAATGGCAACTTAGGTTTGCAACTAGGCCCCCCCACCAGGGCTCAATGATAGTATTTCCTTAAAACCTGTATTAAAAGAGAAGGCTAATAGACTATAAGCAGTGATGATAGTGTCCATCTATATATAACTATTGTCTTCCTTACTTATTTTACAGGAGTTAATTTATCTTTCATAACTTAAGAGTTTATTTTATTAATTATAGTTTATAGTTTGTTTTTTCTATGGTATATGGCTTTAAATTTTAATTGATGTAATAGATTACTTACTAGCCAATTGCATGATTTCACATTGTATTTAAGCCTATTGATTTGTTTTCTTTAATTACATTCTGAAGAAGTCTCCTTTGGAGAGATGAAAGCACTTAATGTGTTTTTTTATTTTTCATTAAAGTGAAATCCTGATGCAGCTTTGGTGCACTTTCTTATTTTTGTATTGGTTCTTCGTTTGCTTCACACACCGTTGTTTTTACTAGTTGAGTCAGATAGACCTAACAAATAGAGCAGTGGCAGAATGTTATAATTAATGACTGCACTGAATACTTTTGACAAGTTGAGGAAGAGACATGAGATGAATCTGCCTTTATCTTCTGGCTTTATTGATGGTGTCAGGAAAAGGTATGAGGGTGGTGTTTGTACTGTGTGTTGGTCTAATCCCACATTGCATGTTAGCTAAAAGCTTTCTTGTAAAATATATTGGAGTAATTGTTTATGGGCATATTTTTTCTAGAATTCCAGAGAAAGGACACAGTATAGCAATTGGTTGGAAGTTAGCTGTTTAAGTAGAGTTATCACCTTTATTGAGAGGGATGATAAAAAAAGTGTTTCCAAAAGGGAGGAACATATGCTTCTTCTATTGACCTGTTTATTAATATGGAAACATTGTCAGAAAGTTTGAGGAATTTGGTAGAAAGTAAGTACAGTAAAAACTCAGTTAACTGGAACTCAAGTAACTGGCAAAAAAATCAAAGTACTATAGTACAATTTTCATGTGCTGCACTTTCTGTTTTCCCCCTGCAGAAACATACTGTGAAGTCTGCCAGTCCAGCTAGCTAGAATTTTGTAAATATTTCTATGTCATTGTAAATATTAATATGATCCATAGGCTTGTCAATAAATGTAAGTAACCTGTGTTATATGCTGAGCTTTAAAAATGCAACCACAGTGCACCCTGCTGGAAAAGAGCAGAAATGTGTATGGACTATATTCCTGTGCAAATGTATGTTTTCATAGTAGAAATTGGGACATACAGAGTTAACTAGCAAACTCTGAGAAAATAAGTAAAAAGTGTTATGGTTGTGTTTACACCAGCTACAGCACAGAATGTCTACATCTAGAGTTTCTTTCTATTGTCTTAAGACAGAAATAATTACTAGGTTTAAAATGTAAAAGTGTTAATTGTTTTACGACTTCCAGTTTCAGGTAAGCTTCTAAGAGACAAGTGTCAGCTTCTAAGAAATAAGTATTTTTCATAGAGACATTTTACATTCTGTTGGTACTTGTTTAGCCTGGGAACTAGATGCAGGCATCAAATAGTGATGTCATATAGCTAACCTAGGAGTAATGTGCATTATTAATGTAAGAACTATCTCAGAGAGTAAGTCTGTGGATTTTGTATTTGTATTGGACCTAGAAACATCTTCTCACTAGCACTTGCCATGTTCTGCATGTAAGACTTAGATCATAGTATTTCTCTTAGAGATAGATAGGAATATAGTAAGATCAGTCTAGACATTCTCTATTTTATGTGATATTGTCCTGCAATGTTGTTTTAAAGTATTTCCTGTGATTCTGAACTCTGTTGTCACGGTGTTGAGTTATTAAGTATTATCTTGTTCTTTTATTATTTATTATTAAATACATTTAAACCATGTAATTGTGGCTGGTTTGTTAGAGATATTTAAGCTCTTACAGTACTTACATATGTATTTAGTGATACTGTATAGGCCACTGCTAAACAGCCTTAAAAGTTCTGGTCACACTTGCCATTTGGATAACAATAACATTACACAGTGGAATTGGTCATCCTTTGTAAGGGCCTTATAGTAGCTGATAAGAAGTGGTTGGTGGCAGTTATTTCTACCTTAAAGTCTGGGTAGAAGGGGGCATAGTTAGTGAACCTGTGACAGCCTTCCTCAGGAGTGTCTGTGTGTTTGTATATAAATCAAATCTCAAAGTGTGTGCATGTGTGTGTGTGTGTGTGTGTGTGTGTGTGTGTGTGTGTGTGTGTGTGTGTGTGTGTCTGCTACTTGGACAAGGACACAAAGCACTGGTTGGATAGAGAAGGTGCTGGAGGTTTTGGCTTGACCCCTTGGCTAAGAGTTTAACCTTATAGTTGTGCCAGTGGGGAGTCTTATTGGGGATCTGGAGAGAGAAGGAGAAACCAGCCCCAGACTGTGATCTCTGTGTGCTCTAAAGGAAAATTGTACTTTACTGTGTGTGTATTTGTCATACTCCCAATGTTCATGTCCATCATTGGTGTTAGTGGTGAGGATTGAGGCTCCTTGATTACTGGCCAGTGCAGGGGCATCACATATTAATTGTTTGGCAGTGGTGGGATATCCACATCAAATATTAATTGAATTTGAATTCATACATTCAGACCCCAAACTGCGGAGGTGGAATTTCAATATATATTAAAGACGCACACACCCCTCCAGGCTAGTCAAACAGTATGATGCACAGGAGACATTCCAGGTGCAGTTAACCATTGACAAGACCCCTATTCAAATCATAGCTAGCTACAGGCCCCCAAATTTAACTCAGGATGCCCACTGCACCAATTTGGACCTCTTTGAATCTATCAAGATTCAACCCCTTACCTTGTTCCTGGGTGACTTTAACTACCCAACCATAGATTGGAAAAACTACTCATGCCAGAATGCAAATGCCTAAAGATTCCTTGATTTTATCAATGCAAATGCCTTGGAACAGCTAGTCGATACCCCCACAAAATGTGATAATATCTTGGACTTGGTATTAACCAGCATGAGTAACCACTCTAGCACCCTACAGTATCATCCTCCCTGGTAAGATCCGACCATAAAGCAGTCACTTTCAAAGACAGCATCTCCCCTGACCCCCCCCCTCCGTCTAGCTAGGGTCAAACAAAAAAACTTCTCCAAAGCTGATTACAACCTCCTGAGGGATGGTATAAACAGCTTCACAGCTCCCTTCCCCTCTGTTGGAACTGGCACCAATGTCCAAATCTACACTAAAGTACTATGTGAGCACTTATATAGATGCATGGAATCAGGAATACCTGACAGGGCAAAATCATCCTCTGCAAGGAAGAGTAAACCTGACTGGTAGACATCTGCAATAAACTATATAACAATAGGAAAAAATTGCTGTCCAGGACCAAGAAGGAGCAGGTGCCGAATTGGAAGCAATCTCTTCTTAGCCTGAACAAGCAAATACGAGTATTAGTGAAATCCTCTAAAGCCAACTTAGAGTCCAAATTGGCCACATCTACTAGAGGCAATCATAAGGCCTTCTTCACATATGTCCATAATCTCAAAGGAAGCACCCGGATTGGTTCAGAACTGGTGGTCAAGACACCACATACACAAATGCTGTAGCTACAGCCAATCTACTGGCTAACAGATTCAGTGAAAACTTCACCCCTCTGTCCCCCCATTAGTAAATCAGGGCATCCCCAGTACCTGCCCCCCCTCCCCTTATCTCTAAGGGACAGGTCATCACTGCCCTCTCAAAGGCAAAAAATACAGCTTCCATGGGACCCGATAATATCCCAGGCTGCATCCTACATGAACTCAGGCATGAACTTGCAGTACCATTAGGCACCCTATTCAACCAAAGCCTGAGTACTGGCTTTCTCCAAGCTGAGTGGAGGATAGCCACTGTCATCTCTTTGCACAAAGGTGGAGCATCCACCGATCTGGTAAATTATAGACCCATCAGCCTAACTAGCCTGATCTGCAAGGCCATGGAATGGATTATCATGAACCTAATTAACAGGGACATTAGCAACCTCCAAACACTCAACCCCACATAGTTTTGCTTTATCGAGAGGAGTTCATGTCTGGTAAATCTGGTTGACTTCTATGAGACAGTCACCAAAGTCATGGATGAAGGGAAGACGGTGCACACTGCCTACCTTGACCTGGCCAAGGCCTTCGATACCATTCCCCACTCGGGCACAGTAGACAAACTCTCTCAACTAGGTATCAAGCCATATGTTATCAGATGGGTAGCAAACTGGCTCACTGATAGAACCCACCTAATCAAAATAGGGAAAGCCACCTCAAACAGTAGACCCATAACGAGTGGCGTACCCCCGGGATTGGTCTTGGGGCCTCTGTTATTTGGGATATATTTCTCTGAGGTGCAGGCCAAAACCAGTGGGCTATGGCTGACCAAGTTTGCAGAATACTGCAAGCTGGGTATGGTCATCAATTCCTTAAGTGATGTGGACATCCTCCAAGAAGGCCTCACCCAAACAAATGACTGGTGCTAGAAACATGGCCTCAAGCTGAATGCCAAAAAATGCATCATCATCCCCTTTGGGGAGAGTGATGTCCCCACAAATTATCACATTAATAACAGTGTCCTAACCACGCAGTCAGTCATGAGGGATTTGAGCACCCAGGTTGATAGCAACCTGTCTTTTGACCACCATGTTGCTTTTGTTGTATGGAATGCTTTCTATATGGTGCACCTCATATGTAAGGGTATCTCATCCAGGGACAAGGAGGTCAAACATCCCTGTATTCCTCCCTAATAAGGCCAATTGTTGAGTACAATGCTCCCTTTGGCATGTGACTCGCAAAACACATGCAGCAGCTGGAGAGATCACAGAGGGTCCTCACCAGAAGAATCCAGGGCCTCAAACATCTACCCTACACAGATAGGCTAAAAGCCCTGTCCCTCTACTCAGTTTCATACAGACTCCTCAGAGGTGACTTCTGTCTGGCATACAAAACAATCTCAGACCCTGCCTTGATGGGACTACTGCATATCTGCAAGTCAAGCTCCACTCGAGTAAGCCGCATGTGCGACCTCAACCTGGTCTGTGACATCAACAGGACTTGTTGGCAGGGCAGATTATTGTCCCAGAGACTCCCCCATCTGAGGAATAGACTTCCTCTCCACATCAAGTAGAGTACCTCATTGTCACTTTTCATGCGCAACCTGGATAACTGGATGGGAAACAGAAAATACACTCCTGGGATTCCACCGGTGTCCCTGCTGGATAGGGGGCATTTTGATGACTTGTCTAAACATGGGCTAAACTCTTGGTTAGGCTTATAGGTTCACAGGTTCATAGATTCATACTAGGCTATCTGCCCTAGGGCATTTATAAGCCTAGCCAGAGTGTGTTTGGCTTTCGCCATCCATTTTAAATTAATTTTGCTATGCCCTTTTTCGAGGTTAGTATACTGTGCCTTTGTCTAACAGTGACACAGAAGTGATACCTAGGGTATAAGTTCATATATTATAAGGGCCTCAGGGCCAATAATCTAGTAACTTCATCTGATCTTATAATAGTGGTGAGATAGCCACATCACATATTAATTGGTTTGTAGTGGTGCGGACATTGAATTCCTGTGGCTTGTGTACAGTGGTCACTAAAGGTGTTTATGTACTCTAAATCAGCCATGCAGTGAGCATTTAGAGTTCATATCACAATTGTTTTATTTTTTGTTAACTTAGTCAGGGAGAGCAGGCAAGCATGTCAGCAGAGGAGTATGGCAAGCTGACAAGGAGCCAGTTGGCTGAAATGTGCCAGGCTAAAGGACTAGTGCATGCCAAGTTGACTAACGCAGACATGATTACAGCTTTAGTCACAGCTGCATCACAGAATAACAACCAGGAGGACAATCAGACTGGCCATGGAGATATACAACTCTCAGAAAATGGACAGCTCAACCTTTCCACAGAGGACTTAAAAATCCCTCTGGAGTTAAAGAGAATTGAGTTGGAGGCCAAGTATTTGAAAATAGAAGCAGCAGAGACTGAGGCATCTAGAGAATGAGGAAAATGAGAAACTGTGATATCTAGAGGCTGAGGAGAATAAGAGACAGAGGCAACATAAAAAGGAGATGCTGACTCTGCCAATGTCATTGAGGTAATAGGGAAGGGAGTAACTGAACCCCAGAAGCAACAAAAGTCAGTACATTTCTTCCACAATTTACAAAGGGGGATAATTTTGATAGTTTCATTCATATGTTTGAGAGGGTATGTAAACAGTATGATGTTGACCAAGGGCTCTGGGTATTGTTCCTGACCCCCTTGCTCCATGGTAAAGCTGTAACTGTAATAACCAGACTGTCTAATAATGACTGCTTAAATTATAATGTGGCAAAGAACTGTTTGCTAGAATATTTTAAATTAACATCTGAAGTTTATAGAAAAAAAGTTTCATGAGCATAGACGCAAGGCAGATGAAAGTGTGTGTGAATTTGTTGCTGAACTAAGCACTTATTTTCATAGGTGGGTGACTGGATGCCAGGTCACCAATTTTGAAGGGCTGGCAGACCTTTTGGTGAGGGAACAAGCCCTTAACACTTTACCTGAGGACATGAGAATCTGGTTAGCTGATAGACAATGTCTTACTGTAGATGAGCTGAGGAAGAGGGGAGACCTATATCTAGCAAGCAAGGCATCTCTGCACAGGAAAGGGACACCCAGTGCTGCTCATGGGTCTACAGGAACCCATGTTGGGCAGCCCAGACTGCCCCAACAGAGTCTGCCAGTAACAAGGGAAGCCCCTAGGCCAGGTATACGCCCAGGACCTAGGGTTAAATGTTTAAATGCAACCAGTAGGGCCATGTAACATATAGATGTCCATGGAGGCAAGGAGGGGAACAAAAGGTGTGAGATCCAGTAAGTGAAAATGACAAACTGCCAACAGTAGGTTGTCTTGAGACAACAATGGTACCAAACAACCACCCTACAGATGCCCTGATAGAGAATGATTTTGGTAATGCAGAACAATGTGTTCATGCAGTCAAGCTTGGAGACATGCATGTGGGTCTGATAGCCTGGGGGAAACCCAGACAGACTGCATACTTGCAGCTAGGACTGGTGAGGTGGTTACTTCAGGGAGAAAGCTACCCTGTAACAGTGAGACTGACGGTAAGCCACAACTGCTTGTGGGTGCTGATGTTCCCTTGGACAGAATGACTACAAGGGTAGAGGTGAGTAGTAGTACCCAGGCTGACAGTGAGGTACTGCTGTCAGAGGATGCCAGACTTCCTGTGGAAGGAGAGCTGGGAAGGGTTACAAAGAGAGAGTTGAGGCAGGCTCACCTCTCAGACCCTACATTACAAGGCCTAAGAGAGGTAGCTAGGGAGGCACCTGATTTTCAAGGGAAGGCGGAATCTGTATACTGGGACAAAGGTTTACTGTATAGAGAGTGGACCCCTGAGGGAGAGCTAGAGGGTAAGAGAATGCAGCATTTGGTAGTGCCCAGAGCCTACTGTCTGGCACTTCTAGCTGTAGCCCATGATATTCCCTTTGCAGGTCATATGGGCATAAAACATACAAAGAGACATATTTTGCAGAATTTCTATTGGCCTGGGATTTCCAGAGATGTAACAGGGTACTGCAGGACCTGTGAGCAGTGCCAAAAGGTAGGCAAGGCAGGAGACACAGTGAAAACCCCTTTGATGCCTTTGCCTGTAATTGAGGAGTCATTTCAGAGGGTAGCTATGGATATTTTGGGGCCTCTGAGTACCCCATGTTCCACAGGGAAAATGTCTATCCTAACGGTAGTAGATTATGCTAGCAGATGCACTGAGGCAGTTGCTTTGTTCTCCATTGAGGCAGAAAAGGTGGTGAATGCTTTGTTAGAGATTTTCAGCAGGGTGGGTTTCACAAAAGAAATACGGACTGACAGCGGTGCCAGTTTCATGTGAGACCTGCTGACTTGTATGTGGAAGTACTGTGGGGTGAAGCACCTAAAGACCACTCCCTACCATTCCCAGACTAATGGCCCTGTTGAGAGATTAAACTAAGTCCATTCTATGAGCATTTGCAGACAAGTTTAAGAGGGACTGGGACAGACATTTGCCCTATCTGTTGTTTCCTTACAGAGAGGTTGCCCAGGAATCCACAGGTTTTTCACCCTTTGAGTTGCTGTATGGGCATAGGGAGAGGCGACCTCTAGATTTAATTCGAGATGAGTAGGAAGATGAGTGTAAATCCCGCAAGGTGTATATTGCGGCATATGTCCTAAACCTTAGGACAAGGCTTAGGGAACTTATGGGCTTGGCCCAGGAGAATCTGCAGAAGCCCAACAGCAGAAAAATATCTGTATGAGAGGAATGCTCGAACTAGACAGTATGCAGTAGGGAAGCAGGTAATGATTCTCATTTCTGTCAGACACAAAATGCAGACAGCTTGGGAGGGACTCTACAATGTGGTAAGGAAAATCAGTGATGTTAACTACATGGTAGAACTGCTAGGCAGGAGGCAGGAGTACAAATTGTACCATGTTAACATGATGAAACCTTACCATGATAGGGAGGCCATTGTGCTGAGTATTTTCAGTGGACTGCAGGAAGAGTCTGAGGGAGATCTGATGGCTGATCTCCTCATTGAAGCTCAGACTGACACCTCAGTGGAAGGGGTAGCAATGTCCCAGCAGCTATCCCCTACCCAGGTTTGAAAAATCCAAGCGATGTTACAGGAGTTTGGAGACAGGTTCACTGGGAATCCAGGGTGCAGCAACCTAGTGCAGCACAATGTGGATACAGGACCCCAAAAGCCTATCAAGCAGTACCCTTATAGGGTGCCTGAGAGTGTCAAACAGACTCTGAGGGAGGAGATACAGGAAATGTTGGAACTAGGGGTAATTTAGGAGTACAGCAGTCACTGGACCGCCCCAGTGGTGTTGGTACCAAAGAAGGATGGCAGCACCGATTTCTGTGTGGACTACAGAAAATAAAATAGTCCCAGAGTCAAATGCTTAACCCATGCCTAGGACAGATGAAGCCCTAGAGCAGCTGGGTGGGGCTAGGTATCTTACCACCATTAATCTTATCAGGGATTACTGGCAGGTGCCCTTGACACTCCGTGCTAAAGAGAGATCAGTCTTTGTGATTCCTTTTGGCTTATATGAGTTCAAAAATGCCCATTGGGATGAAAAATGCCCCAGTGACTTTCCAGAGGCTGGTAGATCATATCCTAGCAGGAGCAGGAGGTTTTGCCTTTGCTTACCTAGATGATATTACCATCTACAGCTATTTCTGGCAAGAGCACCTTCAGCATGTCAGGGAGGGGCTGGGCAGACTACAAACTGCAGGGTTGACCATTAAGCCAAGCAAATGTCAGATGGGTATGGCAGAGGTCTCCAACCTGGGACATAGAGTGGGGAGTGGTACGATCAGGCCAGAACTGGCCAAAGTGGAAGCAATTCAGGCATGCCTGCATCTGTTAACAAAAATCAGGTGAAGGCAATTTTAGGGACAGCAGGGTACTACAGAAAGTTTGTCCCCAATCACTGTACCATAGCTACTACCCTCACAGACCTGACAAGGAAAAACAGGCCAGATAAGGTAGTGTGGACCCCAGCATGTGAGCTGGCATTCCAAAAGCTTAAAGAAGCTTTGGAAAGACCTCCTGTGTTAGCCATTCCAGATTACAGCAACAAATTTGTTGTGCAGGTGAATGCTTTGAACCTTGGGGTGGGGGCTGTACTTAGCCAGATTTCTTCAGAGGAAGAAGTGCACCCAGTGGTTTATCTCAGTCATAAGCTCCAGCACAGGGAAGAATGCTATGCAGCTGTAGAAAAGGAATGTGTAACTAAACTCCCCGTAACAGTAAATGTTCGAATAGATCACTGTTGCACTAGATATACTCTTTCTCCATCCCCCTATTTTTTTTTTTTTTTTGCTGTTTTATGCCAGAGTGGGTATTTTTATTATTTCTTTTCCTATCTAGCAGGGTCTAGCCTCCCTTTTCTGAAGCAAGAAAGCTCTGAAGTTTTGGTACTGTGGCCACAGATGTTATACTGCTCTCCTTAACCTTTACAGTAGCTAAGGTGTGTGGAAGGTACTCTAAAGTTTTGGAAGCTGGCTGGCTGGTCCGATGCTTAGCGGGATATGTTTCATATAACTTAGGCTCATGCAAGAAAGATGTAACAATGAACATCTAGTTAAGGCCTTTGATACAATTCCCCATGCAGTTATTATCAACAAGCTTAAACAACTTAACATTAATCCTTATGTCATCATGTCGTCCACTGGATAACCAGGTGGCTGACACATAGGACTCCTATGGTAAAGGTCAGGGGTATATCTTCTGCACAAAAGCATGCACTAACAAAATTCACCAAGGCTTTGTCTTCAGCCTCTTATTCTTAAGTATCTACTTTCTCTCATTAAGGCAGAGGTTGATGGGTTATGGCTCACTAAGTCTGCTGATGACTGCAAGTGTGAAAAGATGTAGTGTTGTCTCTATCAATAACAAGACTTCTCTATGCCATACCACCCCTCTTAAATCAATTTGGTCATGGTGGATCTGGGTACCTTTGTCAACAATGAGCTCTTTTGACCATCATGTTTCCTTCATACTGAGAAAATCTTTATACCCAGGACAGTTAATTTCCAAAAGTAAATCCTCCAGGAGTAAGGAGGTCATAATCTCTCTCTGTACTTCCCTGATCTGAGCTGTCATAGACTACAACACTCCCTTTGGCATGTACTTCTGTAAGCATCTCATCCAGCTTGAAAGACCTCAAAGATTTTTGACCAAGAAAATGACTGGTTTAAATTTTCTAATCTCGGCTAACAGATTAAAAACCCTCTTATTGCATTCTGTCTCATATAGGCTCTGTCATGGTGATCTGTGGCTGGCATTCCTAGCCAAGAAAGACCCTACCATGCTTGAGCTTCTGTACCTACACAAAACAAACAGCCCCATGAAAACCCACACCAATGGCCTTAACCTTCACTGACTTATAAAGAGGACATGCTGGTGATAGAAATTTCTAACCAATGAATACCTCTATATGTCAAGCAATGCAACAGATTTCCCATATTCAAAAATACTCTAAAGGATTTGATGGGTAATTATAAATTAAGCCCTGTGGTATATAGCATGGCATTCTCCAATCAGAGAGCCTTACTGATTCAGTTATTCTTAAGCTTAGCTAGCTAGGTTTCTCATTGGTCTTCTGGATTGCATGTCAGGTATATACCTCTACATGTATGAATTTGTAATAAAATAAATCACTTCTCTAGTTCTGCACAGCATCTTTGGATGTACATTTATTTCTGTAGCTCAACCAGCAGTCACATATTTCTCAATATCCTAATGTATATGAGTTACTGTCTCGTGTTAATATGCACCAACTGTTCTGTCAGTTGGCAACAATCAAGTTAACAACAGCTGCAGATGTCATTATGAAAGGCCCTCCCTTAGAAGCACACTCCTCACTCTCTTCTGTTCCTCAAATCTTTCAGGAAAACTAGTGGCATTATGTAGAAGCAAACCAGAAACAAATGCCCTGAAGGTTTTCTGAAACAACAGCATTAAAGATAATGAACATGTGCAGTTCAATGCTACTACTGAGCATCCTTCATCCCTGTCACGGGCATGCACACTGCTAAAATATACATGCACTAGCAGGGGTGGCATTGCGAGCCATAACCCTGCAAGGTCCCAGTTTCAAAGCCTGGGCAACAGACCTCTCTGGCAGTCCTCTTACAGCTGTGATTGCCTAAAACCATTGTACATAATGCTGCAGAACTTCTGCTGTTGCATCAGGCATTGCGGTTACAAAACTGACTCGATTCTCCCAGTACAGCATCTTTGCCTTCCTCAATAATATGCTAAGATCGATGCCTGTTGGAGATGGGGATAGATACTAAAAATAACATTCAAATGACTGGATTTTTCAATGGGAAAGAACAGTGATGACTTCTAGATGGGGGATCCAATACATTTCCTTAAATTCACTAATTTAGTAAGAGTGAATGGAGATCAACAACACATTTCCCTTCTCTTGCCAAAATAGTTTCCTTATTTATCAGTTTATACTGGTGACTGGACTGTGCCTTTTGTGTTGCATATAAGCCTCTGAATCCTTCAGCTTCTAATGGATTATTAAAGAGCAACTGGAGTCCACCCACTACTAGTCCTAACAGGGCAGAGTGACAAAGCCATACTGCTGTACTCAGGTCCCAAAACTGTGACTTCTGACACAAACATTTACCTTTACTGGAATAACTGAAAACAAATGAATAGTAGTTCTGTCAACATGCAGACTTATGTTCCATAAATCTATAAGGCTGGACTCAGCAATCATGCATTCTGGGGAATTTTCTGTCTATCAACAAAATAAGAAAGGTGAAATATAAAGTGAAGTGGCAAGGTTGTGCATGAGGCCAGAGAAAAGTGATATGTGTCACCTCAATCCTAAGGGTGAAAGGGATAGGGGAGGGGGTAGAAGTGACCCAAGTAATTTCTTCACTTCTTTTCCAGTCTATGTCAGTAGATTCAGACTGCCCACCCTTTCAGGCAAGCCATTCATTCTTAAATTGCTTTGTTTGCTGCTGTATTGAAAGCCCATAGTCCTTGGCTCTACCCTTGGAGATACTGCAGTTCATTCCTTACACTGTGCTGTACAGTGGGCTGTGGCTACATGTTCCTCCTTCAGCTCCATGACATGGACACATAATCTCATCCTCCAATTCCATGATATGGACACATAACTTCCTACTTCAGCTTCATGACATTGACACAAAACTTTCTTCTGCAGAACCATGACATGGATACATTTTTATTTTTATTTTTTATTTTACATTTGTTGACCGGGCTAGTCTAACTGGATATATGTCCATTTTCAGTAGAGGCCTGGGGAGATAAGCTCCATGACACACAGATAAAAAAAACAGCAAATAACATAAAATAACATCAGTTGTATATAACTTCTGCAGTGGTGCAGCGGTAGCATTGTTGCCTCACAGCAACAGGTTCTCCCGTTCGATTCTCGGTTGTTGTGCGGGGAGTGCCTTCTGTGTGGAGTCTGCATGTCCTCCCCACAGTTGGGTGGGCGTTTGAAAGACATGCGTAAATGGGTGTGCCTTTGTTGAAGGTTGAACGTCGAGCTGGCACCTCGGCATTCGTGAAAATCAACTGCCAATCACTAGCGGTCCGGAGTTCCACTGTGGTGACCCCTAACCGGGAAAAGCCGAAAGACAACAACAACATCAGTTGTATATACAAGGTCATTTCTGGTTAACATAGTAATATTCAAAGAGGACAGAAAACATTACAGTGTAAAATGCAGGTTCAAATCAACATAAAGGTACAGTACATAATGAAAAAAAAACGAAGGCATACAGGTTATACAACATACAAGTACAGTACATAACAAAAAAGAGGCAGTTTAATGTTTAGTTATAGTAATAATGAGTTTTTTTAACAAATAAGTATCCAGAGGGATGGAAATAATGAAATGCAGAGTGAAAAAGGTAAATATTGTTAATAAGGAAGATAGAAGAGTTAATGAAAAGTATAGGGTAGGCAGAGCATATTTTGGATCGAATAGATAACTAGTCAGGTTTAGTACAGGGGCATAACCAGTGTGTTCTGAGGAAAAGTTTCAGTCTGTTTTTGAAGAGTGATATAGAGGAAAGTGAGGAAAGGTCGCTGGGAAGGAGATTCCAGAATTTTGCCCAGTATTAGAGAAGAGAGAATCGATGCTCCACATCTATGGTCATCCCCTGGTTAGTCAGGTCTGACCATAAGCTAATCACCCTTAAAATCCACATCCCACCCCCACCCCCCAGTAAGGAAAGCTCCATAAAAAACTTCTCCAAAGCCAACTTCATGCTACTCAAGTCAGAAGTGACAAACTTCATGACACCCATGCAGACGGAAACTGAAAGTTCAACTTCTGAATCCTACACTAAGGCACTGTACGAGCACATCCACTCATGCATGAATCGTGCCATCGCAAATAGAACCAAGATGCTCTCATCCAAAAAAAGGAAGCCAATCTGCTGGTCCCCTGCCATAAACAAACTTTACAACAAAAGGAATAAACTATTGCAGAAAAGAGGAAAATCCCAGGATGCAAAAAACTCCCTTACCAGCCTCAATAAGAAACTGAGATCCCTCATAAAATCCTCTAAAGCTAGTTACGAAAATAAAATTACCAAAGATTCCAAAGACAACCACAGGGCATTCTATAATTATGTCAAGAATCTAAATGGCAATGCTCAGATCTGTGCTGAGCTAAAACAGAATGGCATTAAATATACTGATCCCAAGGATATTGCCAATATCCTGGCAGATCGATTCAGTGCCAACTTCACCCCCTCTCACCCCCTAAATGGCCCATCTCAATACCGGAAGATTGCCAAATTCCAGTAATAATGGCCACACAGGTAAAAAACGCACTCTCCAAAGCTAAGAATACAGCATCCATGGGACCAGATGACATCCCGGGCTGTGTACTACATGAACTACAATATGAACTGGCACCTCACCTAAGTGTCATGTTTAATCATAGCCTCACCTCAGGTTTCGTGCCCACTGAGTGGCGCAGAGCAACAGTTATCCCACTCCACAAGGGGGGATCCACCTTGGATCCTGGAAACTACCATCCCATCAGTCTGACAAGCCTTATCTGCAAGGCCATGGAGCGTATTATCATGGAACTTATAAACAAAGACATTGGCAACCTTCAAACACTGGACCCCACCCAGTTTGGGTTCGTGAGGGGCCGATCTTGTCTCCTGAACCTGATTGACTTCTTCGAATCAGTCTCCAGAGCCATGGACAAGGGTAAGGTGGTCCACACAGCCAAGGCCTTTGACACCATCCCCCACTCTGGAATCATAGATAAACTTGCTAAGCTAGGCATTAATCCCTATGTCACCCAATGGGTTGCTAACTAGCTTACTGATAGAACCCACACTGTAAAAGTAGCCGACTCCAAATCCAGCTCCAGACAAGTGGAGTACCTCAGGGTTCAAGTCCTGGGACTGCTCTTGTTTGGCATCTACTTCTCTGAAGTACAGGCCAACACTAAGGGACTCTGGCTAACAAAGTTCCCAGATGATTGCAAACTGGGAGCCAATACTGAATCCCCAAATGATGTGGATACTCTACAAAAGGGCCTTACAGAAACAGATGCTTGGTGCCAGAGCCAAGGGCTCAAGCTCAATGCCAAGAAATGTATAGTTATCCCCTTTCGGAAAAAACATGTATCCGTGAATTACCATATAGGTGGCAGCACAGTAAACACTGAAAGTGTGATAAGAGACTTAGGGACACAGCTGGACAGTGGTCTCACCTTCGATAACCACATCACCACAACAGTCAGGAAATCCTTCTATGTGGCACACCTCATCACTAAGGGCTTTTCATCCAGAAAAAAGGAGGTCATTGTCCCACTGTACTCATCCCTCATTAGACCATTATAGAATACAACGCCCCGTTTGGTATGTACCTCTCAAGACATCTGCAACAACTGGAAAGGCCGCAGAAATACCTCACTAAAAGAATCACAGGCCTAAAACAGATGCCCTACGCTGACCGCCTTAAAAAACTCCAGCTATACTCTGTCGCATATCGTCTACTCAGAGGCGATCTCTGCTTAACATACAAGGCCATGTCAAACCCAGAACTGTTGGACATGCTACACTTAAAGAAATACCAATCCCTCAGAGCCACACGGTCCAGGCATCTAAACCTTGTCATCACTATAAACAGAACATGCTTTAGGGATAGGTTCCTGACCCAGAGACTCCCCAGACACTGAAATAGATTGCCCATACATGACAAGCAGAGTGTCTCTTTAAAAGGAACCTTGACGATTGGATGGGAGAAAGGAAATTCACCCCGGGGATCACATCAGTCGCCCTGCTAGACAGGGGTCCAGGGAAGTAAACAGGGTGGGAAGAAATAGCCAGGGAATTGTTCTGGCTAGGCTTGTATAGGCCCTAGGGCTGATAGACTAGTACCAACCTATGAATCTAGCCCCGTTGTTGGATTTAGATGTGTTAACTAGAAGTTTCTGAGATGAACATAAGGACTTCAGATTATTATAGGGGGTGATGAGGGTAGATAGAATAGGAGTATTGGGCAATGATTACTTGGTGGTATTTGAGCAGATTCTGTAGTTCCAACCATTCTAGCTGCTTTAAATTAAAGCAATGATGAGTTATAAATGGGTTGCCAGTTGCAAATCTGGCTATGTTATTATAGGAGATTTCCAGTTTATTGAGGTTGTTCTTAGATAGATTAGTGAAAATGGATGAGGCATAGAGGAGTGTAGAGATAAGATGAGTATGTGCAATAGTAGTTCTGGCTGTAGGTGACAGGAAGGGTTTAATTATGTAGAGAGAGACACGTTTCTTGTTGACAGATTTTATAGTATTGTTGATGTGAATGTCAAAGTTAAGGTTGTTGTCAATGGTAATGCCAAGTAGCTTGGTAGTTGGGTCAGGTGATATAATGGTACAATTAGTGGATGCAACTGAAAAATCTATGGGGGAGGACTTATGAGTAGGATTGAAAAGGTGTTGTTCAGTTTTTTGGGGGTTTAAGAGAAGGCAACGGAGTGTAAACCACTGTTCAATTGTGTTAAATAATTTTTGGGTAAGGGAGTGAAGTTCAGAGGTGGTAGTGGCTGAGCATATAAGTGTGGAGTCATCTGCGTATTGTATGCAAGTAGCATGGGGGATTGCCAGATGAAGGTCATTTATGAATATGGAGAAAAGGAGAGGTCCTAATATGGACCCCTGAGGTACACCGAGTTTAACTGGTAGGTGGGTAGATAGAGTGTTGTGCCAAAGCACAGCCTGTTGTCTTTTATCTAAGTAGGATTGGAACCATTTAATAAAGAGTGCATCTAAGGACAGGGATTTGAGGATATCTATAAGAATTTGATAATGTACCATGTCGAATGCTTTGGACAGATCGATAAATAGTGCAGAGGAAAGCATATTACAGTTAAACGTTTTTTGTCAAACAATCCGTAAAGGAAAGGAGGGCAGTGGTAGTGCTATGGGAAGGTCTGAAACCATGTTGACAGCTAGAAAGTAAGTTATTTTGGATTAGGTGGTCTAGCAATTGCCTATGGATGCATTTCTCCATGATCTTTACCAAAGGAAAAAGAAGGGCTATGGGACAGTAGTTGGAGAATTTGGTGGAGTTTCCACCTTTATGAAAGGGGATAATATGGGAGACTTTCCAGATGTTAGGGATGTGACCTTCACTAATAGTTCTATTGATCAGAATGGAGATGGGGTAAGCAATTGACTTGGCAGATTTCTGTAGATATTCAGCAGGTAGTTGGTCTGCTGAAGGAGAGCATGGCTTCAGTTTTTGGATTAGGCAAGAATATGGGTTGTTGGGACTGGTTGGAAAAGAAATGGAAGGGTGGGTTTTGTTATAGGTAGGTAAAGAGAAGTTATTAGGTGATAGCTGACTAGCTAGTGTTTGGATAGCATCAGTGAAAAAGGTATTGAAGGCATTGGCAGTATGCATGGGATTTTCCTGGTCTGTGTTTTGTGGGTTTGGTCTAATGGATTGACCTGGATGTAGTAATTAGTTAATTCATGCCCAGAATTTTTGTGGGTTATTATGGTTAGCTTCTGAAATTGAAGGTGGTAGTTTCTTTTATGAGACAGTATAGCTTTCTTAGTGTTATTTCTTAGCTGTCTGAAATGTTGTTGGTCTACAGGGTTTTTAGTCATTCTCCATTTGGCCCAGTATTTATTTCTGAGATGGATTTAATGTTTGGTTTCTTTAGAAAGCCATGGGGCTGATTTGGTCTTGAGTCTAACTGAATGGGTTGGTGCATGGTGATCAAGGATGGCTAAGAAGTTAGAATTAAAGTATTTAACAGCTTCCTCCAGAGGGAGGCATCTTAAGGGAGACCGATTGCAAGCTCTTAGTTCACTTTGGAAGAGATAAGGTTAAAGTTGTTTTTGGATCTGATATTCCTGACAGAGGTAGGAATGGAAGCATAAGTTTTATGTCTTATGATGTAGGTAAATGAGTGGTCACGTATGTTATTGGGGGTTCCAGAGTCATATATTTGAGGATGGTTATTTATCAGAATCCAGTCTAATGTGCTTTCTTTCTTGTTATGTTTGTTTATCCTGATGGGGGAGGTAATAGTTTGAGAAAAAAACATATACGTTGATGTGGGTAGTAGAGTGGCTGCTGCTACAGCAGTTCCAATCAATGTTTATATCACCAAGGATTATGGTTTATTGGGGCAGGTGCTGAGATAGCCAGCAAAGGATATTTTCTATGGTGGTATTGTTATTCCCGGGGGGTAGATAGATACAGATAATATAGATGGCTTTGGCATTGTTAAGTTGAAGTCTGGATACGAGAATTTCTGCATTGGTATTAAGAGGTGGTTTACAGTCATAAGTGGTTAACTCTAATCCAGATTTGAATATAATAGCAACCCCCTGCCCTTTTTGGCTACACGGTCGAGTCTCAGGATATTATATCCTGGTGGGATGATTTCATTGTCTGTGGTTACAGGTTTTAGCCATGTTTCTGTTAAACAGAGAATGTCAAAAGAGTAGACTTCTGAGAGAGCATGGAGTTGAACAATTTTATTGTTAATGCTACGAATATTGAGATAAGCTAAAAGGAGTGAGTTAGATGGTTTAGTAATGGAATAATTAATGGACTGGTTGGGTTTGGGGAGAGAGATAGGAGTTGTTGTTGGGCCTGGGTTTGGGTGAATGTCTCCATCTTTTAATGAGTGGAGTTGTTTGAGATAGTTTAGATTTGGGAGTCTGCTGTTTATTTATTTATTTATTTTATTTATTTTACATTTGTTAACCGGGAAATTCCGACTGGACCAGGTCCATTTTCAGCGGAGGCCCGGGGAGAAAAGCTCCAACATCAAGTTATAGAAATACAGTACATCCAGCATAATACACAAAACAGGTTACATCATGTATGCTGAGTATAGTAATATAACAAGAATTAATAAAAACACTCCAGGTAAAAGATATAGAACATGGGTAAAAAGACAATGTCAGTCATACTTTGGTAAGAAAAGAAAATATATCAAGTAAGACTCTACAGTTAAAAATACCCTTTCAGATGACCAAGCCTACAGGGGATCAGAGCTCCAGCATGTGATCAGAGAGGAATTTGGGGAGTTAATAGTAGTATGGGTAGGGTTATGTGATACAAGGGCATAACCATGTACTAAGAAGGTGTGATTTGAGGGAGGTTTTGAATATGGATGTGGAGGGGGCAGTGGACACAGATAGGGGAAGAGAGTTCCAGTTTCTGGCAACGATGTGGGAGTAGAGTGCTTTCCCTGCATTATTGTTAGCCTTGGTGATGGAGAGGAGAGATTTTTCACTGGATCTTAGGTATCGGTTTGTAGTATAGATAGTAAGTAGGTTGGATAATGAGGGGTTTTTTTCAGGATATTTGAGAATATTGTAGGCTGTGCCCAGCTGGTGATTAAGTAGAGATCTCCTGGGATTGAGATTGTTAAATCTAATGTGGAGTATTCTAAGATATTTTGCTAGTAGATAGCTGGGTGTTGTTATGTTAGCATGGTTAAAGAGGATGGGTAGAGAAGGAGAGTTGGTTAGCTTATTTGGGTACTGAAAATATGGACCTAATGGGTGTTCATAGGAGGAGAGTATGTAGGCAAAAGTGAAAGGTGGAAGCACTGTAAGTAAGAGAAGTAGTTGAAAATGAGCAGTGGTGCACATTTTATCCATTTGAATGGATAAGATATTAGTTGTGTTATTGAAGGTATGGAAGTATAGTAGGTGTGGATGAGGAGAGGGGTGTGGTAGGAAATAAGGGGAGTGGTTAGAGAAAGGATGGAGTGGAAGTAGATGACCAAGAGAAAAGTTCCCTGAGAGTAATGGGAGGAGGAAGGGGTGTGGCTAGTAAATATAAGAGTAGGACCCCTGGGGGGTGGGAATTCGGGGTAGGGAGGGGAGCGGAGTGAGCCCAGAGGCCGAACAGAGCAGGTAGAGACAGGTAAAGAAGCAGCTAGAGAAGAAACAATCAGCAGTACTGGCTACAGAAGGTAAGTTGGATAAGTCAGAAGTGGGTAAAAACAGTGATAAGAGAACCTAGAAATGGCAGTAGTAGACAGTATAGTAAAGAGTGAAGTGTGAGGAACAAAAAGCAGGTCTGGGACTACAGAAAATAAGGTAAGTAATTAAGAAAACCCAAGGACAAGCATGAGATGAGATTGGGAGACGGGTGCCACCTAGTGGACGGGTCTTATATTGCAGGTAGATATGAGAGGGAGTTAGCTGGATTAAAAATGGGGAAGAGTGAGTGCTAGGAAAGGGAGTTACTATGGAGGATAGGGGGAGAGTGGGTGTTAAGGTACTAAAAAGAGAGGGGGGTAGAGGCTGCTGGCTGCCCTGGCTCAGAACGTGCTTTGACACCTATAGCAATGGTACTATGGTAGAAAGTATTACTGGCAGGAATTAGACAGCAAACATACTTTTCTTGTTTCCTTGAGAGAGGATGCAGGGAATTAAGGCTGTGAGGTGAACCCGCTGGTATTTGGAGAGGATCTTTAGGTTCCTAGAGACTACTGCTGGAAGCACAAGAACAGCAGGTTAACTTAAGGGAGCAAGAGAGACAAAGTAGTGGAGAGAAGCAACAGTTAGCACATGGCAAGGCAAGTATGGTCAAGTTACACAAAACATTCACAGAGACAGTATGTAAAGGTAGTAAATACGCATTTCCATTTTCTTGGTAGCAGCAACAGAAAACACTTATAATACAAGAGGTCTGTTCCTATAAGCAGTAGCAGTAAAAATAAAATTAGCAATAAACATTCACTCCTACTTGGGAGCAGCACTAGTAAACACCTTAAAAACTAGTTCTGTGAGTCTATGCTGTATTAGGGCACTATGTGTAGGGTCAGTAGGACTGCTATCTACACATTAGGATAGGCTATTAAATCCTTGATGTAGTGCTACATAGAGAATTTGTGTCTAACAGTTCCCAATGCAGCTACCACAGCTAGCCAAGGGGTTTTATGCAGCAGTCAACAGGGACTGCTACCCAGGTGTGCTATTTTCAGCAATTCAGCTCCTAGTACTCTACAGAGCTAAAGAACCAGAAGGCTGCCAGTAGTAATTACTCAAATAGCAGGAAAAAGCTTAGAGCTTGCTACCTGAGCTACACATAGCCTAATAGTACTCAACAGGCCCCAGGGCAACTGACCAAGTCATTGCTTATGTGCAATGAGGCTCCTGCAACACCGCTGTGCTAGAGGAGCACTTACTGGAGTACAATGTGGGGAACTAAACACAAAGGAGCAACCACTACCTCTCCAGTTAGCCCATAAAGCATTTAAAGCTCCTAGCATAGCACATAACTTCTTCCTTCCACTCCATGACATGGACACATACCTTCCTCCTTCAGCTCCATGACATAGACACTAAACTGCCTCCTTTCACTCCATGTCATGAGCACACAACTTCCTCTTTCATCCCCATAACATGGACACATAACTCTTTACATTATGCTGCCTGACCTTCTTCTTGAACAGCAGCTTTATCCTTCAGGGCAGCAGTGTCCTCCAGTATCATCACTACTGTAAACCCAGTAATGGATTGTGTCCAAAGCTATCTTTGATTAGAAAACTAATTGCTCTGAATCAATCATCATCTCCTCAATAAGTTCTATTTATGTGATGCCTTGTTTCTTTCTCTTCTTCTGTGTAACTGAACCTTCCTATTCTTAAAACTTAAAGTGTCTCTTTGTAATCTATTTAATTGGTTTCAGCTACAAAACACCGAACTTACAAAAGTCCAAATCTCACAATATTGATCACAAAAGATCAAACATCAAAACACAAAAAAAACACATAAACTATCTGTTATGTAGATGTTCTCCATCTGTTATGCATATCTTCCTGCACCTCCCATATCACCTACTGCTTATACATACAAACTCTGAGATCACACCACTGAGTTGAAAGGACAAATTCCTATTCCCCACTGTACTGTGACCCACACCTACCAATTGCCCAACATTTCACAGAAAATCCACACTTTTCCCTCATATTTTTTGTTTGTGCCTCATTAAATTTGTAATTTTCTTGCAAATCACTAATATAACTAAATATCGTAATGCATATCCTTCATACGACACCTACTGACACTTTTTGAAAATTCTGTGCTTTCACTCTTAGATGTTAGTAGAACAACTGTTTCACAATTTCATAGTTCGATGAAATAAATGGGACCAATTTAATTGCTATAAGATCTTGTATTTGTCTGTCATTTGTTGCACTGCTTTTCCGAAACCTGGGTTGTGGATTTTAAGGGTGTCCGGGCCAGCATACCCACTCATTTATCAAACTGCAATGAATAAATAAATACATGTATATCCTCAAAACAAAATAACTGGAATACATAAAACCACACCTTACTTCTGTGACAGAACAGGTCATATAGGTTTTACAAGAACTAGCTCCTGGGCTCATGCAACAGTCTGCATACTCTGTTACACTTCCCTCTCCCATCTGAGACCAAAAGAGTTGGGTGACCTAGGAAGCCAATACATGTAGTTGAGACAAGGTATCCAAGTTTCTGTAACTCAAATTAGGTCTGTGTTAAACAGAGAAATGACAAGATTACAAATTCAAAAAGCAATGCTTGGTCCTGTTGTTCTTATTTTAGAATATCCACATAAGAGGTCCATGGTAAGTTGCAAATGTGAAGTTCCTGTCCAGGGGACAGTAGCAGAAGACAGATATTCAGTAGCTGGCTATTTTTCTATAATATCATGCTTAGTCTCTGAAGCATTAGGCAGCCGATGTGCTGCTCTTCTCCTGCACCTGTTGGGGATGCCTTGTTACATGCATCAGCTTCTACAGTGAAATCTTTAATAAGTAAAGAATAATTAAGACAAGATGTGAACATAAAGCATTCTTCAATCTTAGAAATGCCTGCTCAGCTTTGTGTGATCAGTTAACTGCAAGAGAACCTTACCTTAGTTAAATCTGTGAGAGACTTGATTACAGTGGTGAATTGAGGGATGAACTTTCTATAGTAACTAGCTAACAATAGAAAATCCCTTATTTGCATTTTTGTGTGTGGTCTTTGGCATGTTCTTATAGCATCTACCTTTCCCACAAGAGGCCTCATCAGTCTGCTATTAGCAGAATATCCCATTTCTTAGTTTCTTCCACAAATATAGTGCATTTTTAAAGGCTGGATATAAAATCATCTTCCTATGTTGATTTCAAAGTTGCCTGTATCTTAGGTAACTTAATTTCCAGTTCTCCATTCTAAACTATGATATCAACCAAATAAGCAGCAACGTACCATGCATGATGTTCTAAATTCTATTCATCATTCTTTGAAGCATGACAGGGATTCACATAAGCTGAATGGGACCACTCTGTACTGAAACAGGACACCTAGGTAGAGAAAAGGCTTCTTATATTTGACTTGTTCTGTTGGGGAATCTGCTAGCAGCTTTTTGTTATGTCTGTGGAGCTAAGGGTAACATTTGTACTAATCTTTCTAAGTGTTTGTCTTCCCAGATTATTGGAGTATACATCAACTTTAGAGATTTCATTAAGGTTACACAAGTCATTTCAAAACAGGATATCCCAATCTGTTGTTGACAGCAGTGCTACAGAATTATTCCACACATTCTGAGATACTTCGTTAACCTCAAACATAAAGAATAAAAAAAATTGTAACAATAACAACAAAAATAATAAAGGAAACAGGAGAATAAACCTTCTTTTAATAAACTTTATTCTACTTACATCTCCTGGTGCCTCGGCTTTTCTATTTCTAGGGAGAATAATAATACATGATACCCTGTCGTTTTTACAAGACCCTGTAACCTATGAAAAGACCCAAAAAGTCTTTATCTTCTATGACAGTTTTGCCTAATGCAGAAGCTGACTTTTACCAGCAAATGTTTTTTGGTGACAGTGTTACAGATTTTTCCAAAACTTTTTAAAAAATAATCATAGGCACTTGTTTTTACTTAATTTAGTTATTTAGTTTGAATGTGCTAACTAGAGTACAACATTGATTTCATTGGATCTATTTCCGTCTCAGTCCAGTTCTAAACAAAACAGATGCATTACATTATATACAGACTGAATGACAAAATACAATATATGTATTATATACTATCAGAATTGTCTTGAGGGCATAAAGGCAGTAGAGACATGACATTATATATACAGAGTGACTGACAAAAAAAATAAAGTTAAGTGCTTGCCATAATGTTACATCTGTGTTGTCCATTTTCATTCTTCCTCACCTGAAGGGTTTGGATCCGATCGTCAGATCTGACTCGGCCATTACTAAAGCTCAAGATAACCAAAAAGCTATTGAGCTTCTCCCCTACCCATAATGCACCAACCGCTTACATACCTCAGATCTTGTTTGCTGATTTAGCTAAAGTATGTTGTGCCAAAATATATGAATATCTATCTATCTATCTCTCTATCTATCTATCTATCTATCTATCTATCTATCTATCTATCTATCTATCTATCTATCTATCTGTCTATATAAATCCTACAAAATGAACTACATCTGGCACTCAGCATTTAGGACAGTGGTGTCCTTATAATATCTCATTCTTCCTGAAGTCTATTGTGGTAATGGTTGGGGGGGGTTGATGAGTGGGAAGTTGAAGAAGAATGAAAATGGACAACACAGATGGAATGTTATGGTAATTACATAACTTTTTATCTCATGTTGTCAATTTTCATTCTATCCTCACCTAATGGGACAGAGTCAAAATCGTGGGTGGATTCTAAGGAAGGATATTCCTGAGCACTGTTGAGCCAAAGGCTGCTCTTCCTCTTGAGACCAGATCCTGTTCGTAATGAGTGATATGCCCAAGTAGCAGCTGCACATATATCGTCCATGGTAGCTCTAGATAGAAAGACTGAAGAGGTCACCATGGACCTAGTTCAGTGGGCTGTTAGAGGATTTGTCAAGGTTAGACCCAACTTGTTATAGATAAATGAAATGCAATCCATCAGCCATCTAGTTAAAGTTACCTTTGCATACGGTTTGCCCAATTTCAAATCTGCAAAGGACACAAATAATTCATCTGTCCTCCTAATTTCTTTTGTCCTATGTAAGTAAAAATGTAATTGTCTGTGAACATCCAATACATGCAACATACATTTGTTAGTAAATTTAGGAAAGAATACTGGCAAATTAATGGACTGATTGATATTGGATTCTGACACCACCTTAGGAAGGAGAGACACATTGGTACGTAAAGCAACTCTATCCTTATGAAAAATCAAGTAGGGTGGCTCAGATGACAATGCTTGAAGTTCTGAAATTCTTCTAGCAGAGGTAATAGACACTAGAAAGATAGCTTTCCAAGTCAGGAACTTAAGATCATATTTAGCCGCTGAATCAAAGGGAGGATGAATTAAGGCCTGTAGTACCAAGTTCAAACCCATGGTGGAGTAGGTCTCAGCAGGAGTGTGCCTCTCAAAAATGCTTTACAAATTTTAGAAGGGGCCACAAAAGAATTTTCATATCCAGTATGAAAGTTAGATATTGGTGCTAACTGAACTTTAATCGTTGAGGAGCTAGCCCCTTCATTAAAAATTGTCAAAAATTCAAGTATACTGTGTATCACAGCTGAGAAGGGGTCAAAGTGTTTTTGTTGTGCCCAGCAAAAGAAACCTTTCCATTTACTCGTATATAGTTTTCTTGTAGAAGGCTTATGGGAAGATAAAAGAATATGATGTACACGTGAAGAGAGCATTGGTTGTCTGGTCAATAACAGGACTGGAGAAACCAGACTGTCAAGTTTCAGGTTTGAGATATCCAGATGAATCATATCTGTCAGATGCGACAGAAGGTCTGGAATTAGATCCAGACTCCAAGGCTAAAACAGTAGATGAGGTCATAGGAAGGGGAACCAAATCTGTTGAGGCCAGTAAGGTGCAACTAGGATGACCCTGCTCTTTAACCTGGCAGCTTTCTGCAGGAATTTTGGAATCAGGGGAATTGGCGGGTAAGCATAAAGTCAACCGGGGTGCCAATCACAGAGTAGAGCATCCCTTGGTGATTCCCCAGGAGGGGGGATTAGGCCAAAGTAACTGCTGAATTTGTTGTTTATGTGAGAAGCAAAAAGATTGCAGCAATGCTGGCCTTATTGATGGAAAACCATTTCTGTCACTTTCATGTTGAGAGACCACTCATGAGGTAGAAGAATGGGCCAGCTCAATTTCTCTGCTATCACGGTGGACTTCTCCGGAATGTGCCTGCTATAAGAAAGCAGTTGGATGAGATCTCCCATTGCCACACACTGAGTATTTTTGAACACAACAGGTAAGATCTGGTTCCTCCTTGTTTGTTGATGTATCAAACCACTGACATATTGTCTGTTTGAATCACAATAGTCCCTAAAGGGAGAGCATCCTGGAAGGCCTGCAATGCTAAGAGCACTGCTCTCATCTGTAGGACATTGATATGCAAATTGGCCTCTTCGGGGAACCAAGTGCCTTGGAGTGTTTTCCCTGGGAAGTGCCCACCATCCAACCTGTGAAGCATCTGTGGTCACTATGGCCTTTGGTTGGGGAAGAAAGAAAGGAAAGCCTTGTGCAAACTGATATGACTGAATCCACCACCAGAGGTATCTTTTGCATGCCTGATTGATTCTTATTTGTGCTGACATGCATTGATAAAGAATCAACCACTGTGCTGCTAGTATCCATTGAAAATTCTGATATGAAATCTTGCTATAGGTGGCACTAACCCCAAGGCTTGAAGGATCGACCCAGCTGAAATCTTCATACTATGAATTATTTTCATGATCTGGAATCTGATCATCTGAATTCTTGAGACAGGAAGAGAGACCATCACTGTCATTATATTGAAGACTGCACCTATGAATTCCAAGTTTGTGTTGGTTGTAACTGAGACTTCTCAAAATGTATGCTTATCCCCAAAGAAGAACAGATTTGAAGAACCTTATCTCTTGCTCTTGTTAGTAGATGCCTGGTCATGCCGGTAATGAGCCAGTCATGTAAGTATGGAAACACTTGGAATCTTTGCAGTCTCAAATGAGCTGCTACCACTGCCATGCATTTGATGAACACCCACGGGGCTGTGGTGAGGCAAAAGGGCAGTCCTCTGAACTGGTAGTGACTGGATCCCAGCCAAAAGAGTAAATATTTTCTGGAATATCTGTTCATTTTTATGTGATAGTACACATCCTGAAGGTGTATAGAGTACATCCAGTCATTCATGCCTAAAATAAAGGCAGAATCGACTGAACCCTGACCATCCAGAACTCTGTGTATCGAACTACTTTGCTCAAGTCACTAAGACCCAAAATTGGTCTCCAGTCCCGTTTTCTTTGCCACTAAAAAGGATATTGAGTAAGTTTTGGATTTTCTCTGGCCTGGTGGGACCTCTTGGATGACTCTTTTTTCTAGCAGCATTTGTATTTGTAGTGCTGCTGCTTTCCTCTGACTGCGTGGAACATCGGGAATTTTGCTACAGTTGGAGGTGAAAGGGAAAAGAGAATTTTACAGCCTCTGGAAATAATCTTCTGCATCCAAACTTTTATTTTCTCCATCCACCCAGCTAGCACCTGTACCACATTTCTCTGCTTCTGGTGATGAGCAGACCTGCTATTAACAACAAGGTACCTGCAATGATGTTTCCTGTTGTACTCTACCACACTACTGGACCTGCTAAAGACCTTCAAAAGCTAACCACAACCTCTACAGTACTTAAAAAACACTTGTATCAGCTCTGCTCTTTACCATTGTACTCTCGCACACTACCGGATCTGCTAAAGGCCTTCAAAAGCTAACCACAACCTCTACAGTACCTAAAACACTTGTATGTTTTGATCTTTTTTCTTTTTAAAATACCCTTCTGCTAATTTAAACTTTGTTGTACCAGAGCGCACATCACCAGAAAGTAACCCCCCTTCCAACCTCACGCTCTTTACCCAGTATTCTCTAAACAAATATAAATAATTATTTTGTCATTAAGTAAGGCTACATACTCATTTCTAACCAAAGATCTTTCATTGCTAACTTTAAATGTTTTAAGCATTCTCACTACCCAGCATTTATCTTCTGCTATGGTCCATTAATCTGTAATCTCCCACTTGGCAATTACTTACCATTCCTCTCTCTCTCCTGTAAACAGGTTGTTTTCTTGCCACCCCACAGCCCCAGTTCAGGTCTAACCCCTCCTACTTACACATCCTCCCTTTCTCTTTTTTCTATTACCTCTGTTAAACTAGTTTCACTTCTGATTTCCCCATCACCCTCCTACCTCCCATAATTTCCCGACCCATAGATAAGCCCCTGTTTGGCATTTGGTGACCTCTTTTATTTTCTCCGTTCACCCAGCTAGCACTCGTATGACATTTCTCTGATTCTAATGATGAGCGGACCTACTATTTACTTCACTAGATATGTTACCTGTGTTCTCCTACAATCTCAGTCTAACACACTGGTTTATGTATTCCTGAATGCTTCTGTTTAGTTTCTGTTTAGTTATTAGAGTTGCTCAGCTTGCTCCAATACAGTTCATGTTTGCTTAAATAATGAGGCTGATATCTTGGCAATTGCTTCATAATATAGTGAGTCCAGCTAACTAGAGTATTTGACTGTTTTTTCTAAATACTTAAATGCCTCTGTTTAGGCAACTGAATTGCTGAACATGATGTTAAAGTGTCTTATGTTCAGTTAATAGTGAGGCAGTTGTTCTGGCTCATGCCACACACCAGTGAGAATGCAAGCTAATCAAGGTTACAATCACCTAGAATTATGGTCTCCTGGTTGAAGTTAGTAGATGCCCAGTAGAGGAGGTTTTCTATGAGGTATAAGTTTTGACTGGGGGGTAGATAAGTAGCTAAGATTGTAATTGTTTTGTGGGGGTTGATTACTAGGTGTGCAGTTAATATTTTGGAGTTGAGGAGGTCGGGGAGCAGTTTATTAGGGTCAGTTTGAGGGAGTCTTTAAATATGAATGCAATACCACCACTATGTTTGTTGGGCCTATTGTGTCTAATGATACTGTAGCCCTTTGCTACAGTTTTGTTATTTTCTTATATAGGGTTTTAACCAAGTCTCAGTTATGATTGCTATATCTGGAAAGTAGAGGGCTAAAGCTGCATGGAATTTGCTTATTTTGTTGGTAATACTTTTGAGGTTGAAGTTGGTGATGAGGAGGTCAGAGTTGCTTTTATTTGGGAAGGTATTGTTAAGCATGGGGTTTAAGATGGGATGAGTAGGTGAGTTTAAAGAGATGGAGGGAGCAGATTATATACTAGGTGGGTGGATACTGTTTAGACCTAGGTTGGGGTGGATATCATGCTGGAGTCTGATTTGGGTTAGTGAGTATAGCAATAAGATTTTAAGTTTAGTTCTGTGTCTGAGGTATTTATAAGGAGAAAGCACAGTGGAGGGGTTATGTATATATTTTGTAGAGTAGAGTAGTTTACTAGAGATAGTATATATTTGTGGAGCAAAGTGATAGTTTATGGTGAATTGGGAGTGTAGAATATTTAAAGGTAGTATAGGGGAGTAGTGGTGTATGATTTGGTTGTTTTAGTAAGAAGTAGTTTGGTGGCATATGTAGAGAAGGGAGAGTAGGACAGGTGTTATGGTCATTGATTTTGTAGGAAGCATGGTTGACAGTGGTGTAGGTGGAGTTGTTAGAGGCACTGTATGGGAGTTAGAGGAAAAAGCTAGAGAAATACATGTTATCAGCATTTAAGAAATAAGGGTAAGAAACAAGCAAAGCAGGACAAAAAACATACGTTCTAACTTGCCAACAAAAATATCACAACAATCCCAAAAAAATTTGGTAATGTATAATTTCTCCCCTAAACCCTGGAAAACCAACAACACCAGGACCCTCAACCAGCAATTATTCACATTATATAGCAACATGATTTAACACCCACTTTATTAACTCTATACCCTTCCTCATAAGTAATAATTACAACACACCCCTAGCAGTACCCATCTCCACAGAGCTTCAACCCCAGCTTATTCCACATTAAACTCATTTAAACCAGCTACATAAAAAAATCTATCTTAATCAACCATTCCATCATTGAACAGTGTCTCCCTCTACTCTGGAAAACATCACATATCATTCCCCTTCACAAAGGCAGCACCTCTACAGGCTTCTGAATCTACCGACCCATCGCTCTTTTCTCCTCTCACCAAAATCTTAGAAAAGTGCATTCATCAGCAACTCTTTGACTACGTCCTAAAGAACAACCTTCTATCCAACTCACAACATGGTTTCTGTCCCAAGCACAGCACTAATACTGCTCTCTTTCCTTTCACTAACACTGTAAGCCTTCTAAAAATAGAAGGCCAGCTAGTCACATCTGAATTTCTCGATGTCCAAAGCTTTCAATACTGTATCGCACCAGATTCTTAATATGTTAGCCACGTACAACCTCAGCCCAGCATCCCTTACCTGGTTTCACAGCTACTGTTCAAACCTTCCAGTCAATCAAATGGGAAAACAAAATCTCCCTCCTATTACCAGTCTCTGTCGGAGCACCTCAAGGGTCCATCCTTGTACTCCTACTGTTTATCATATTTACCAATAACCTCAACTTGCATCCATTATACAATACAGTGATGACACCTTTCTTATCTGTTCTGCCACCACACCCCAGGAACTAGAAGAAAAAACTCAGAAATCTCTCCAAGACATTAAAAAGTATCTCTCCAACCACAGCCTAATATTAAAACAAAACTAAACTGATAGTTTTTGGTAATAACAAATCCAAAAATAACCCACCTCCAATTACTATCCATTCCTCTAATGACACAAAAACTGATCCAGTCAGCCACACTAAACTCCTAGGAGTAGCAGTAGATGATTGTCTAAAATTAATAAACATATATCCCCTTACAATCAAAAAGTTCACTTCAAACTCGGCTCACTCTACAAGGCAAAACCATTCCTAACTAACAATGCCAGGCTAGCCACAGCCAGATTCCACCTACTATCTAGCCTACTCTACTTTTCCCAAATCCTTATCAATCTGTGCAGAACTGACTTAAGCAACCTAGAAGCCTGTTATAAAAAATAGCCAAGTTTGCTGCTAACCTACCCCCAAAACACACCACTGTTACACACTTCAGCAACTCAGCTGGATTGAACTACTTACCCTATTATCACTCAACCAACTTCTCATTACCCACACTATCATCCACAATCCCAACAACTGCCCTGCTCTCATTGACCTAGTCCAACAAAACAACAACCAGAGCCCTCAGATCATCTAACAAATTAATCCTAATAGTATCCAAATACCACAGCTACTATGGATACTCCCTTTACTCCAATAAAATAGCCAAAACCTGGAACTCACTCCCACCAACACATCCTGCTAAACACAGACAGCCACAAGTTCAAACTACTACTAAAAGAATACCTTACTAAACACTGGCTATGCTCCTGTACTGTTTCAGGTCAATATCTTCACCTATTATTTACTGCAATGCAATGCATACACTCTAGCCTTTACTTTCTGCAGTCTCTTCTCTCTCAGTCTCATTCTGTTGCTGCTGCAAAAAAATACTTGTTAAACTTCATTCTACCTGTTGCTATTCTTGTTTAGTTTTTATTGCATGCATTCAAATAATTTGCTTACTTTATTGTACACTTGAACTAGAATAATTGTATATGTTAATCCTATAAGCTCTGTAATTTTTATTTTTGCCATTTATCTCTATGTTTTGCTTTTCTTTGTTTTGTTAACTACTTGTTTTGGAGCTTATCTCCCCGGGTCTCCACTGAAAATGGGCCAGCTGGCCCAGTCGGACACTACCTGGTTAACAAGTGCAAATATATAAATAAATAAATAAAGTATGTCTCTTTATATCTAACCAGGCTCTCTGGTGCAGGAGTAGTTGACCCCTGATTGCCCTGTGAGGGGGACAATTGGGCCTGCTTTTAGGACTGCTGATATGGTCTAACAGAGAAAAAAATCTTTGGGCCCTTGGTTTTGTGGGCTTCCACTGCCATGTGGTTGTCATCATCCATTAGAATTCTCCACTCTACCCCTAGGGGAGCTATCTCCATGTGTGTCCTAGGGGGGATCCTGGGACTTTCTGAACTACATCTTCTGACCACCTCATTGATTCCTATAAAAGGATCTTTGTGGGGTCAAAAAACATATGCCCACTGCAGAGAGGGGCTTTCCATCCTTTTTACACCTGGATAATGTGTCCTTCACTTTGGGGCCAAACAAGGAACTGCCATCAGAGGGAGTATTGATGAATGAGGACTTGAATGGTTCTCCAAAATCACATAAGCATATCTAGCCATGTCACCTAATGGATATGCCTGAATCCACTGCCAATGAGGCTCCTTCGGCTGCATGCAAGATAAGTCTCATGGATTAATTTAAATGGATTGGAGGGTAGCCAGCTGAGAGGCTACAGGTGATTGAACCTTGGCAGTAATGGTCTGAAAAAGGGATTTTGATAGTTCCTTAATCAAGTCCCTTTGTAGTCTAGTAAAATGTGCCAAATAGTCCAGCGACCTAAGAACAGAAGTCACTTATGCATAAACATGGTTCCCAAATGTGTCCCCCTGTTAGGGGGATGAACAGAGGAACTTTGTTCAGCAAGTTCCTTTTTGGTGGCTGCTGCCATGAACATGGCACCCCCTTACTCCAGAATTCCTTCCTGACAGGTGAAGCCAGAATCTGATTTGGCCTTTTAAGGATTGGCTCAACTCAGTCAGGCTCCTTCCAACCTCACCAAGAGACCAAATTAACAAGCATGCCAGCAGGCAGAGAACCCAGGAGGTAGATGGGCCAATTTCAAAAGCCTCCAGAAGTACTGATTCCTCTGGTGAAGGGTTCTGAAGGACCAATCACCTCTATACTTAAGGATCTCAAGGATGTCTCCAAGTGAGATGTCTTCTGGAGGTAATGTGAGGACTTTTTCCTTCATTGAAATCAGAATCCTCAGTGACTGACTTTTGCAGAGAGTTCAAGTGCGTCCACTTGCACTTTCTCTTCCTAGGGACTTCCTCTGTGGGATGTTCCGTTGAAGTGTCGGAAGAGATTTCTAAAACCCTGCTGGGTGGTCTAGGGGTCTTGATCTGGCTGTCCCTGTGGCATAGAATGATGTGGCTCTAAGCGCAGAGACATTTGGGGACTAGATTGCAGATTTAAGGGGAGGTAGGATCCATCCATCCTGTCGGAGCAGAGAATATTCTCTTCACTACCTCAAAGGGAGATCGCTGCAGAGAGAAGGACGACATTAGCCCCAAGAAGGCAGGCTTCTGGACTGCTGCATATTTCTGCCCTGAACACAATCTCCCTGGGAGAAAGTTGGAGCTGAGCTATGCAATGCTGCAGTTCTGAGAGGCAGAGACAGCTCCAGAAACTTCATAGTTGACTCCAATGCCCCAGAGCTGGCAAGGATGCTTTGGCTGTGAGAGTCATCTGGATCTGAAGATGTCATAGCTGGTGCACTCAGGGAAAGCCTCTCATCTGAAGATAAGATTATCTTTGGATCTCAGCCAGATGGACCTGGAAGGTTCAGATCCAGGGATTCGGAAGTAACAGGAGGGACTCAGAGAAGGAGCAAGTAATGGTAGTGGTGTGGTAGATGGATGGGCTACCTGACCCAAGGGGTAGGAGCCAGTAAAACACCCATATGTATCTGCACCGGGAGAAATGTCCCCATCATTCTGTCCACATCTTCATTGAGTCATATATCAGATAATACCTAGTGCCAGGAAGGCTTATCAGATCTGAAGCAGTCAGATCCATAGATTTCTTTGCCAGATCTGAGACTGTTAGATCCACTGATTTCTTCTTAGGATCCAAATGAGAGAGGCCTTGAACTGGTTTTAGATCTGTTCCTGATCTTTTCCTTGGCAGCTCCGAAGATGGGGTCAAGGAGGTAGAGGGCCTAGGAGACTTAGACAATGACTCCTTAGATTTTATTTTGGGGGATTGAACCCCAGAAATAACTTCACTAAAGGAAGATGGAAGCAGTCCTTTAAGAATCAATTTATTCTTTCTACCAGCAGCTGCCCTGGGATTGAGATTTTTGCATATTGTAAAATCCTCATGGAGATGTTGAGGGCCCCAACAGTAAACACAAGGAGTATGAGCATCTGAAAGGGACAATTTGTGCCCACATTTGTGACACTTCCTGAAACTGGATGGTCCTTTTCAGACATATCAGAAAGTAAAAAGAGACAGTGAAGAAAAAAGAAGACCTTTTAAACAAGCAAAACAGAAATACCAACAATGGTAAGAAAGACTATACTTGTGTGTAGAAATAGAAAGAAACAGGGAACAAGTTACCAAGGATGGTAAACAAGAATTACAGAGAATGTGATAAGGGTAAGGGAGAAATACACTAATAAAATGCATAAGAAAAAGAGAAAAATGTCAAAGGATAATATGAAGAAACAATCTTGTCTGAAGGATAACTTGAGAGCTAAGGCTGACCACATGTTTTCGCAAAAAGTGGCAAATGAGATATGGGGTATGTTAGGGGTTGATGCATTATGGGTAGGGGAGAAGCTGAAGAGCTTTTTGGTTACCATGAGCTTTAGTAACAGCCAAGCCAGATCTGTGGATTGGATCTGAACCCATCAGTTGAGGACAGAAGGAAAATTAACATCAGATCATAATATACACATACGTTATATACAGAGTGGATATCAAAAATTAGAATGCTGAAAGAATTATAATGAAAAATAAAATCAGAGCAAGGTATGTAGAGGGAAGAAGGATAGGAAGAGGTTAAGCCATATGAAAATATAGATAACAATTGCATTTTCCTACAGTTTTGTAATGTTGTTTTATTTCTGATTGGAAAATGGGGTAAGAGGAATGATCTTTAAGAAAAGAAAGAAAATATTCCCACGGTTTGGTACCAAGGACTGAGAAAGTGCAGTCTGTTTAATAAAGCTTAGTTTGGGTGGTTTGGAGGCGGGGATGTGAGTGGTTAAGATTTGTAAGGTTATATGCTGGTGCATCTCAGAAAAACTTGGAAGATAGTGGGAGGAAGGTCTCATTCTTAATAGGTTTAAATAGTTGAGGTGAGTAGAAAGTCAGCACTCTGTTTCACATGCAGCCAGTTAGCTTTTAATTGATTTTACAGAGGTGTCCATTTCTTAGGGAGAAAGTGACCAATCTGCAAGTGGCATTTGATATGGATTGAATGATGGATACACGTCTTTTAGAAACTACAGCACTTAGAGTGAGATCATATTCTAGTTGAGCCAGTAAAATATCTTCACCTATGGAGTTTTACAAGATATGGAATAAAAAGGGGAGCTCCTATTACCCCAGAATATGAGAGAGTTGATTTTGTTTTTGTTCGAGTAATTAAGGTGGAGATGGAAGTTTAGGAAAGGGTTCAAACAAATCCCTAGGTATTTGAACAAAGTGACATTTTCAATAGTGTTATTTAGATTATCTAAGATTTATAGAGGTCTGGAAATAGAAATAAGCTTTTGCCTAGTAGCAAAAGGCATTGTTTTTGTTTTAAGAGGATTTAGTTCTGATGCTTCCTGAAAATGCCCTTCCTAAGAAAATAATTGTTTTCTTACACAAGAGTTCAGAAGCTAATAATGTTTTGTCTTTAGCCATGATTGATTCTACTGCTGTGTAATCCACAACATTATATGTACCCTTATTTATATATTTTCCTTGGGTACATTTCCATGTAAAAAGTATAAGTTCTGTTTTTGATTTGTAACTTTATATAGAACATACATTAATGGGGGTGCATATTGTGAAGATATGTGAAGGCTGCCAGCCTAGCTAGATAGAAATTTGTAGATAATTTTATGTCATTGTAAATATGAATATAATCCACAGGCTTGTTTCTTAAGTGTAAGAAAACAGTGTTAAATGTTGAACTTCAAAAATGTAACCACAGTGCACTCTACTGGAAGAAAGCTGATAAAGTCAAGCATTGTATGACTGATCTCAAAGCTCGGAGACATAATGTCTGGACTGAGGAATTCCTATTGTTTTGAGACAAGAGTTAATTGCTAGATTTTACATATATAATGTCTTTTATTGCTGTAGTTTCCTGGCCAGGTGCATGATCAAAGAAATGTTAAAACTCTGAGTTTCTGTTAGACTGTGAACCAGGGAAGAATGATGTAATCTAAAATGAGCAGCAGTGATGTATTATTTTTAAGACTTTCTCTGACAGAGAGAGAATCAGAGCATTTTTGGATTTTGTCGGAAGAACATCACTCACCAGTACTCTGCCTTTGCTCTATATGTAAGTTTATTTAGAACTGTGATTGCTCTTAGACAGGAATTTAGTCAGATTTAGTCTAGCTGTTTTCTATATTTATATCAGACTATTTACAGTATTATTTTAAGCATTTTCTTGTGATCTCTGAACTCTTGACTAGCACTGTGTTGACTTGAGAAGATTTGTCTTGTGTTCTTATGTATTAGTAAATATTTTTAAACCTTTCAACCGTAGCTGTTTTGTGTAAGGATAATTTAAGCTCTAGAGTACATTGCATGTATATAGTGATACTGTACAGAGCCACTCCAAATAAGCCTTGCTGTTCATCACACTTGCTAACTGGATAATAACATTGTACAGTAATAATTGGATACCCTTTGGTAAGGACCTTTTTAGTAGATAACAGTAGTTGGTGGCAGTGATTACTAACTTACAGCCTGGCAGGAGGGGGCATAGCTGGAGAATCTGTGCCAGCCTTCCCCAGGAGTGTCTGTGTGTTTGTATATAAACCAAATCAAAAAGAGTGCATGTGTGTGTGTGTGTGTGTGTGTGTGTGTGTGTGTGTGTGTGTGTGTGTGTGTGTGTGTGTGTGTGTGAGCTACTTGGGTATGAACACAAAGCACTGGTTAGACAGAGAGGGCACTGGCGGTTTTGGCTTGACTACTCAGCTGATATCTGTACCCTATAGCTGTGCCAGTGGTGAGTCTTATTGGGGATCTGGAGAGAAAGGGAGAAACCAGTCCCAGACTGTGATCTCTGTGTGCTCTTAAGGGAAATTGTACTTTACTGTGTGTGTGTATTTGTTATACTTAACAATGTGGACTTCCCTCACTGGTGTTAGTGTTGAAGATTGAGGCTCCTTGATTAGTGGGCCAGTGCACGGGCGTTGCACATATAATGTCACAGATAGGTATAATTGTTTGTCTAAATTAGAAGTATATGCCATAAAATGCAGTCATTCTTCAGGTTTATGGTATGTTGGACAAACTAAGAAGGCCCCTAAAATGAAAATTATTGACACTAATAAGATATTAAAAACACAAATTTCTCAAATACTGTTCTAGAATGTGCTTGGCAATACCAGAATGGGAATGTGGGTGCTTTCACGGTGAAGTGACTGTTGCTCTGAATCTTTCAAGAGGGAAAGGGGATATGCTGCAAATCTTAATAATCTTAATAAGGCTAGCATCTCAATTAACATTGAAATATGAAACATTAATATGTAAAGATCTGAGGACAGACCTTAACTGGACTGTGTTGCTGTTCCTATACAAAACTATTTCTTTTTACGATAATACATTTCACTTTTGTATTGTTTTGTAATCCCTCTAAAACTAAGGAAGAGATTTAGAAAGATTATTGTGAATGATAAGCCAGTTTTAACAGTTGAAATAACCATTTCAGAATCAGAGACTGACCTACTGCAGTCCTGTAAGACAAAGAGATGTAGCACCATGGTGGTCTGCTCCTGTGACTTATTGCAAATGTTAATGAGACATTCCATGGGAGTAGTTTATGTTAATTAGCCAAGTACCCTTCCCCCTGGAAATATTTGCAGGAATGCATTTACACAGCTGTGCGATTAATTGCTCAGTAGTGCGAGTTAGCACTGTTGTGTATGTTCAGTTTGCATTCACCAATTACATTCAATGGGCAAGATCACATTATAGGTAACTGCTGGGGAGTTCATAGGTTCATACTAGGCTATCTGCCCTAGGGCATTTATAAGCCTAGCCAGAGTGTGTTTGGCTTTTGCCACCCATTTTAAATTAATTTTGCTATGCCCTTTTTCGAGGTTAGTATACTGTGCCTCTGTCTAACAGTGACACAGAAGTGATACCCAGGGTAAACCTACGATCTCCCATCCACTCATCAAGATTCCTCTTGAAGAGAGTCAATGAGGGACTCTGCCTAACCTGGACTGGGATTTTATTCCAGAGTGAAGGGAGCCACTGGGTTATGAATCTGTTCCTCCAGCATGTCCTATTTATTTCAGTGCTGAGGTTCAAGTCTCTCAAGCTCGTAGCTCGATGGGATTTGGATTTTCTGAGGTGCAGCATGTCCATTAATTCCGGGTTGGAAATGGCTTTATACGTCAGGCACAGATCCCCTCTGAGCAGCTGTATGCCACTGAGTAGAGCTGGAGTTTCTTTAACCGAGCGGCATATGGCATCTTTTTGAGCCCTTTGATCCTCTTGGTGAGGTACTTTTGGGGTCTTTCCAGTTGCTGCAGGTGTCTGGTAAGGTACATCCCAAAAGGGGCATTGTACTCAATTATGGGCCTGATGAGGGATGAGTAAAGAGGTACGATGACCTCCCCTGATCTAGATGTGAATCCCTTCATGATTAGGTGGGCTATATAAAATGTTTTTCTAACAACTTTGGCCACGTGGTTGTCAAATGAGAGATTGCTATCAACTTGGGTCCCCAGGTCCCTAATTACTTCTTCTGTAATTAATGGATTACCACCTATGTGGTAATTTGTGGGCACTTTGTTTTTGCCAAAGGGGATGACTATACACTTTTTGGCATTTAGCTTGAGGCCATGGCTCTGGCATCAGTTGTCTGTTTCTATGAGGCCCTTTTGGAGGATGCTTGTGTCGGCTAGAGAGTCGATTATGGCACCCAGTTTGCAGTTATCTGCGAACTTGGTCAGCCACAGTCCTTCCGTGTTGACCTGTACCTCCGAGAAATATATACCGAACAAGAGAGGTCCCAGGACTGAGCCTTTTGGGATGCCACTTGTAACTGGTTTGGAGTCTGACATGGCTCCAGCAATTCTAACCATGTGGGTTCTGTCCTTGAGCCAGTTTGCAACCCATCTAGTGACATAGGGGTTTATATTTAAGCTGGTGAGCTTATCTATAATGCCCGAGTGGGGTATTGTATCGAAGGCTTTTGCAAGGTCCAGGTAGGCTGTGTGGACCACCTTCCCCTCGTCAATGGCCTTGGTGACTGTTTCAAAGAAATCAACCAGGTTTAAAAGGCAGGATCTGCCCTTAACAAAGCCGAACTGGGTAGGATCCAGTGTCTGTAGGTCCCCAATATCTTTATTTATGAAGTCCATGATGATCCTTTCCATAGCTTTGCAGACCAAGCTAGTCAGGCTTATGGGGTGATAGTTTCCAGGATCCGTTGAGGCACCACCTTTGTGGAGAGGGGCCACTGTTGCTGTGCACCACTCTTTGGGTACATACCCTGTAGTAAGACTGAGATTGAACAGTAGTTTTATGTTTGGGTTTAGCTCTTCTTGGAGTTCATGTAGGACACAGCCCGGGACACCATCTGGTCCCATTGATGCTGTGTTTTTTGCTTTGGAGAGGGCAGCTCTTACCTGAGCATCTGAGATGTCGGGGGGGGCAGCACTCTGCAGGGATACATATTTGCCCTTTTGGTGGGGAGAAGTTTGCACTGAACCTGTCAGCTAGGATGTTGGCAATGTCTTTGGGTTCGGTGTATTTTTTGTCATTTTGGACTAATTCTGAGCATATCTGGGAATTCCCACCCAGGTTCCTAACATAACTAAAGAAAGCCTTGTGATTATCCTTAGTGTCCTGTGCAATTTTTCTCTCGAAGCTGGCCTTAGATGATTTTATGAGTGCCCGTAGTTTTTTGCTAATACTGATCAGAGATGCCTTCCCTTTTTGGGATTTTGCTCTTTCATGTAGTAGCTTCCTCCTTCTATTGTATAGTTTGTTTATGGCTGGGGTCCACCAGACAGGACGTCTGCCTTTGGAGGATTGGGTCTTGGTTTTATTTGGGATTGCATGATCCATGCATTCCTGAAGGTGTTCATAGAATGCGTTTATAAAGGATTCTGCAGTCTGGGCCATATTTTCCACAGGCCCCGGGGCTTTGAAGGATTCCACCTCGGTTTTAAGGAGTGTGAAATTTGCTTTAGAGAAGTTTTTCACTGTGGTTTTCAGGGCAGGGGGTGGAGTCGGGATATGAATATCCAGTGAGATTAGTTTATGGTTTGATCTTACCAGTGAGGGATACACTTCTGGTCTGGAGCATAGAGTCCCCATGCTGGTGATGATCAGGTCCAGTATGTTTTCCCCTCTTGTGGGAGTGGTAACAAGTTGTTCCATAGCATTTGAGTTTATAAATTCTAGGAATCTTTGGGCTAGGGTGTTGGAGCTAGAGTAATGCTCCCAGTCTATGTTTGGGTAGTTGAAGTCACCCAATATAATGGTGTTTGGAGAGACCTTCATATTTTCCAGTGTTCTCAGGAAGGCCGAGTGGGGTTCCTGGGTTTGGGAGGGTGGTCTGTAGCAGGCTATAAACTGGAAGGCAGTTTTACCCACTGTTAGTTGCACATGGATAGTCTCTGATGCTTCGTGCTGTGCCACCAACCTGGAGGTGTGGGTATCTTTGACGAATATTGATACTCCCCCTCCTTTTGTGGTTCGGTCCAAGTTTGGGGGCCGAAAAGCATGGTATGAGGTATAACCTGGTAGTGCTGGGGTGCTCTCGGGAGCCTTGAACCAGGTTTCTGTTACTGCACAGATATTGATGTTCTCCATGCTAAGGAGATGTACGAGTGTGTGCATCTTGAGGTTTAGACTTCTGGCGTTGAGTAGCATTACTCTTAGTTTCTTATCCCTTGTGATACCTATGGAGGTGGGTTTGTCTTTTGAGCCTTGCCTAAAAAAGGCACTATGGTATTAGCAAGAGCCTTTGCCAATATCCAAAAGCCCAGGGGTGACAGGTGCAAGCCGTCCCTAGCGAAGCATCGTGGCTTGTCGAGCATGTCATCCCAGGCTGACTGGCATTGGATCCCCTTTGAATGACACCAATACTTAAGCCAATTGTTGAAATTGATCATCTTGTCTTCATATTGTGGCATCATTCTTGGTGAGGGTAAGATGCTACTCAAGGTCAGGGTCATACCGGCCTGGGCTACATGCTCAGAGAGCTCCTCTATGTCTCTTTTCATGTAGTCCAGGGAGGTACGTCTCAGGTCATTCACACCAGCATGGACAATGACTGAGTCATATTTGTACTTACCTTGGAGTGACCTGAGTGCTTGTGTTATGTGGCGGATCCTAGTGCCCGACAGGCAGCTCACCGTGACCTTCTCCTTGTTCAGCCTGGTGAGCGGGACATCAGTGTGCCTGACGATAGAGTCACCTATTACAAGTGTATCAGGTGTGCTGTTTAGCCTTAAGGGCTGTGACTGTTTGGCACACTGGCTTTGTGAGCTATGTGTTGCACGTGTTTTGTTTTGGGGTAGCGGTTGCTTGGGTGTCTGCTTTGGAGGTCTCTGCTGCTTAGGCACATTTTTATTTAGAGCCTCCGAGTATGTTTTGTGTGTTTATGTGTTTGGTTTGCTGTCGTGGTAGGTCTGTGTGAGACTGGAATTGTAGTGAGTGTGGTTTCCTTCTCCTGACTGGTTTTGCCAGTACTGAGTTGAGAGAGCTTAGCCTCCAGTATGGCTATATGGTTGCATCTCTCACATGTGTTGGAATTTGTTGGGAGGAGGAGAGGGTTGTCTGTGTACATGAGGCAGTTGTAACATTGCCTCAAGATTCCCAGATTCACCAGCTGGACCAGAGAGGAGATTGACAACTGACCTTTGGACATGCTAGAATAGTATTGGGAATTCCTTTATAATTGAAAAAAAGGGCCAATGGGGAACGAGGTACTCAAGGGGAGTTTGTGAGGGTGCAGTGCTTTTAATATTTTAGTGCTGACTTATATAATTGCTTTAGTGAGCAAGTGCCACGTAACTTAAATGTAAAAATGACAAACACTAACTTTCTTTCAAGTGAAACAAGAAAATAAGTACAGTAAACAATGCAGATATCACTAGGGATCCACAGAAGTGCTGCAAAGCCATGTTTTAGGTGGAATTAGCGTTTCAGGGAAATAACAAGCAAACAAACAACAAGCATACAAACAAAGCTAGATTCAGCAGGCCTGGATCTAGTCTATGCTACAGCAAACAAGGTGTACCAATTTCAGTAAGAAACAGTTCAAATATGCAGGCACTATAAGCCTTTAACCAGAAATTCCCAGCTCAAAAGGGCAGAGTTCAGCCTCTCCTCCCACAAGAGTGCACACCACGAACCTTCTTAATGTAAAATAACTGGCCTGAAGCCCAAGTGCTTAAACCAGCTAATACACTTTTAGAATAACAGACACTGAGCCCTCAATCAGCAGTTCACAACTTAGAAGGATGTAAACTACCTGTCCTGCCACCACAGTGCAAACCACAAACCTTCCTAATGTAAAACAACTGGTCTGAAGCCCAAGTGCTTAATCCAAAAGACTTAGAATGATAGCTACACTTTAATCAAGTTACTACCAAGCAGTAATAAGTACAATTGAAAACTTTAAAGAATGCCTGGATTAGTGCTCAAGTTATACAAACAAAGCTAGATTCAGCAGGCCTGGATCTAGTCTATGCTACAGCAAACAATGTTTAATGGACAGGTAGTAAGGGTGTGTGTGTGAGCGAGCAACCGCGCCTGTGTGTGTGTGTGTGTGTGTGTGTGTGTGTGTGTGTGTGTGTGTGTGTGTGTGTGTGTGTGTGTGTGTGTGTGTGGCTGCATATAAGTATATGCAGAGGGATGAATGGTCTCAGATTTGTGTTTGTGTGTATGTATCTGTATGAGGTGTGTGTGTGTGTGTGTGTGTGTGTGTGTGTGTGTGTGTGTGTGTGTGTGTGTGTGTGTGTGTGTGTGTGTGTGTGTGTGTGTGAGTGTGTGTCTGTGTGTGTGTGCCTGAGTGTGCAAATGTATATGGGGGGGGTTGTACCTCTAAAATCCTCTACACTAATGAGCAAATCCTGCACTATTGTTGGGACACTAGACATCAGGGATATCTCAAAGTTAGTATATAAAACAATACATTTGCAGCATGAAAGAAGTACGGGAAGGAGAGGACCCTATGGATATACAAGTAAGACACAATATAAGCAAGAAAAAAGCTTCAAATCATTTAGCCTCAGCACACAAAACAGTGCCTTAGCAGAGTTCATGTCCTCTGTGCTACCACTAGACATCAGGTATACTCTTAACATATTACCTGAAGTCACTGAAAAAAAAAGTTAAAAGTAAAATGGGGAGAAAGTTTCAGACCTTGCATTCTTGGCACAGAAAGCAGCTTATTATCAAACCAGGGCTTTAGCCCTCTACATTAACTGAAGAAGGCCTGCATTGGAGTGTATTTTTTAAAAAATAAGCAGTATGAAACTCTAATGTCTTCCACTGACTGACTGTAATGGCCCAAGAGTTATTAGGGCAGGGCACTTATATGAGGCAACATTTGGAGCTTTCTCTAAAATCAGGGCCAGTTCACAGTAATGTGGATGTGTGTGTGTGTGTGTGTGTGTGTGTGTGTGTGTGTGTGTGTGTGTGTGTGTGTGTGTGTGTGTGTGTGTGTGTGTGTGTGTGTGTGTGTGGAGGGGCACCATACCTGTACACAGCCATGCTAAGGCTTTGGGACAAAGCTAGGAGGGGCACTAGATGACACCAGTGAAAAGAAGCACAGCAGGACTAGCATCATCATGCACTTTACAAACATTAAGAAGAATGATATGTCTCTGTACAGGAGGAGACATCAGGGAAGTTCTGCAAGAATGATACGTCTCTGTACAGGAGGAGACATCAGGGAAGTTCTGCAAGAATGATACATCTCTGTACAGGAGGAGACATCAGGGAAGTTCTGCAAGAATGATACATCTCTGTACAGGAGGAGACATCAGGGAAGTTCTGCAAGAATGATACATCTCTGTACAGGAGGAGACATCAGGGAAGTTCTGCAAGAATGATATGTCTCTGTACAGGAGGAGACATCAGGGAAGTTCTGCAAGAATGATACGTCTCTGTACAGGAGGAGACATCAGGGAAGTTCTGCAAGAATGATACATCTCTGTACAGGAGGAGACATCAGGGAAGTTTTGCATGAATGATACTTCTCTGTACAGGAGGAGACATCAGGGAAGTTCTGTGTACAGGAAGAGACATCAGGGAAGTTCTGCAAGAATGATACGTCTCTGTACAGGAGGAGACATCAGGGAAGTTCTGCAAGAATGATACATCTCTGTACAGGAGGAGACATCAGGGAAGTTCTGCAAGAATGATACGTCTCTGTACAGGAGGAGACATCAGGAAAGTTCTGCAAGAATGATACGTCTCTGTACAGGAGGAGACATCAGGGCAGTTCTGCAAGAATGATACGTCTCTGTACAGGAGGAGACATCAGGGCAGTTCTGCAAGAATGATACGTCTCTGTACAGGAGGAGACATCAGGGAAGTTCTGCAAGAATGATATGTCTCTGTACAGGAGGAGACATCAGGGAAGTTCTGCAAGAATGATACGTCTCTGTACAGGAGGAGACATCAGGGAAGTTCTGCAAGAATGATATGTCTCTGTACAGGAGGAGACATCAGGGAAGTTCTGCAAGAATTATACGTCTCTGCACAGGAGGAGACATCAGGGAAGTTCTGCAAGAATGATACATCTCTGTACAGGAGGAGACATCAGGGAAGTTCTGCAAGAATGATACATCTCTGTACAGGAGGAGACATCAGGGAAGTTCTGCAAGAATGATACGTCTCTGTACAGGAGGACACATCAGGTAAGTTCTGTAAGTATGATACGTCTCTGTACAGGAGGAGACATCAGGGAAGTTCTGCAAGAATGATACGTCTCTGTCTGGCATTACTGACTGTAAGGATTTGTGATTTACAAAGGCAGGGACAAAAACAGGATGAGACATCAGGGAAGTTCTGCAAGCTCAGGGAGAGGGAAGAGGTATATTTTGTGTGTGTGTGTGTGTGTGTGTGTGTGTGTGTGTGTGTGTGTGTGTGTGTGTGTGTGTGTGTGTGAGTGTGAATAGGGAGGGTGCCTATGCTAACCCAATCCCAGGAATGCCATAGGTTTTTAATCACAGGAAAATGTTGATTAGCACTGAAGGTATTAGCCAATACTGAGATCTTTCCTTAATTCATCTAACAAGTTTCTGAATCACATTTTCTATAATTGCAGAAACAGACCCTTTTTGCCATAACTCTTATCTCAAGCAGTTTTTTTGTGTGTTTCAAGGTGTAATAAAATGTCAGTGTCCCATGTATTATTATTCTCCCTTGAACAAGAAAACCAGAGGGCCAGATGCTTAAACTTTTCTTTATCACTCTTTAGTACCCCCCAGCTCCATTTTTATATTTCCCTGCTGATAGTCTCCATGTGGGCTTCAGGGATAATATATAGCATCAACTTGGCCCACTCTCCCATCGTTGTAACTATGCTCATGTTTACTTAAGTTAGTCGATCCAGACACAATAGGGGAAACCCCATTCTTTTGGTGGTTTGACAAGCTTCTGGATATATGTACATTTAGATGACTCTGAAATGTGGACAGAACTTAAAATTAGGAAGCTAACAAAACCGCTGTGTCTTTCCTCAATTTTAATACATTAATAAGACAAGTCTATTCAGCTTTCCTTTTGTCTAGCTGCTGCCTTTTTAATCCTTTTACAGTTTACATCCTCAACTTTCTCAGTTATCTTCAGGGACACTTACAAGGTGGATAGCGATTTATTCTCCACCATGTGCATAACAGCTACTACTTTATCCCCTTGGAATATCATTATTATAGCATTCCTACTGCAGACATGCATTTGCGTTTACTGAGTTTGGTCCATATCCTCCCTTCATATAGGCATAACTGCTGCCATTCTTATCTGCATTTAAGTAATGTGCGCTATGGCACTTTGAAAAGGGGTTATCTTCTGCTTCTAAGTTTTTGTTAAGTCAAATATGCATGTTTATGGTGTCATACATACAGTAACTCAATTTCAAAAAGTCCTTGGTAAATAAGATGGTGTCCTGTCCAAGATTTGCATACAAATTCACTTACATTCTCCAGGAGTTTTCTTTTTTGAAAGTAAAGGACAAATATTGGATGTTAATGGTAAAATGGCCAAGTCTGGGGCATGTACCCAGTGTAGGCATATTTTTGAAGGCCCATATTTTTGTATATAGGATCATCCAAAGGTGATACTCTGCCCTGGCCATTTTAATTGTACCACTATGGATGTTGTATATGTTGTTTTATGCTCAAAATGCAACTATTTTTATGTAGGTAAAAAGTGAAAGAAGATTGCAGCAACATATTTATGAGCATTTAAATTGTATCAAGAAAGGTATTCTGAAACACAATGTTGTCCTGGCACGTTCAAATTTTGTTTAGCTTGGAAAATGTGTATAAGGATCCTCATGGGGTAAATGGCAGAATTTACTTTTATAATAAAGAAGAAGTATGACAAATTAAACTGAATGCTGATACTTTACAAGAGTTAAATGATAATCTGTCTATTAATCCTGTTATTAAGGATGGAAGCTGATAGGGTGTGATCTTGATGGATCACACTCCTTGTTAACTAATATGGCTTTTTATGTTTTATTTTGTGTGTCATTTTATATTGTTTTAGTTCTTGGAAGGACAAAAGTGCTCAATTGAATTAAATTCTTGCTGTTTTTATTCAGTTTTAGGGCACTAAGCTGTCCCAATTCTTTTCCAATAGTGTCAGCCACTTACACCAATGTATTCTTAATGTTTTTTTAAATGCCTTACCAAAACATCTTTTTGTGGCTGTGCACTTAAATTCTAAACTGTTTTATGTTTTAACAAGTGGCAGAGCTCCTTCATCAGCTTGCATGTGAAAGGGATCCACTTGTCTGTTAGAGTTTTCTTAGACATTCCCATTCTGTTGAAAAAAATCAGCTGTTTTACAATAGGTTACGCAGAGGGCCTAAGTAATACTACAGTCCCAGGACAGCAGGTGGCATAATTTAGAAGTCCTAAGTATACTGTTGCCCTCTAGATGTTTTGACTAACGAACATAGTAAATCCATAGTAAACCTTTCAAAGGGAACATCAATTATTGATAGAATTACAAGTTTGACAAAAAAGTCTTTGCATAAAGCAGTTTTATGACACTCAGCACAAGTATAAGAAAATCTTTCTATGGCAGAAAATTTTCCAGGCCATTAGTAGAATTTGTAGGATGCACTTTCTCATTTTCCTACCACAGAATGACATGAAGTACTACCGCATGCCAGGACAACACTGTGTTTCAGAAGACATGGGGCACTAACAGGTCATTAATTATCTCTGCTTCTTCTTTAATGTGATAAATGAGATGACTGTTTCCTCAAAATGAGGAAAAGTCAGTGTTGTGGTCCCACTTATGGCATGCTCACAGTTCCTGGTTTCCCCAAAGCTGGGATCCTCCACTGTTCTTTCTGAAAACTCCTGTGACTGATGTTTAGGCCTTTCTGGTACTCATGCTGATTACGGTATTCTGGTCCAGCTTCATTCTGACTGGAATATTTCCTTAATACAAGAAGTAGAGTATTTTTGTTTTTCTGTTATTGTGGTTCTCCTCTATCTCAGGGAAAGGCAAACTTCTCCCAGCATTATCCTCACCCTCTGAGGACCACTGTAACACACCAATAATATATGCCCACAAATAAGTAAATGTGATGTTTTTCCCAGAATTGTCTTATGTATAACTTTGGGTATTACCCCAGCATAGTGTTTTAGTGAATCTAGAAGACTACATAACTCTACATAACTGTACAAAAGACTCTTCCATCCCCATATGCACATACTATGCATGGTTTCTGCTCAGTATTCCATTTACTGTTCTTTACCAATGACTGACTTATTAAGGTTGCCATATTTCTAGAATCAAGCAGTGCTCATGTTTATTTCTCATCCAGTCCTATACCACATTTCTGGGTCTGTACTTGAGTGCTGCTAACAGTATCTCAGCACCAATTGCAGACATCATATATGTCTCCCTAAAAATGCACGGGTCATTCTGTACATGTTCATAATTCAATGGAAATATTTTCCTACGTGACCAAACATAAAACATTTAAACCATTTAATTTCATCCCACTTGCTTTTATTTCCATTCCCTGGTATGGGTTATTTGATAAACGGGCTAAGCTTGCAGTCAGCCATCCTGTGATCAGCGCAAATGTAAATAAAATAAAATAAAACAAATGTAAACTCTGTCTCTATAGCTATGAAAAAGTAATGGCTCTTGTCCTCTCCCTTGGATCAGTTTTACTAGTTCTTGCATTCCTTTCAGAGCTACAATTGCTGGATTGGTCTTCTGTGATGTCTGATAACTTCGTTGTTATCATACACCATCCCACTAGATACACCACCTGTACTGCTATGCCAGGATCGCTTAGATTACCTGGCACTGAATAAGAGAGGTCAAACTTCTTAAAAATTGACCTATCACAATGAGTTTAATTCAAGGTTCTCCTCCAGTTTTGGCTATTTCTGTACAGGTAGATCAAGTTGAACGTATTGGACTATGTAGGTTTGTCAAAAGTTCAAGTTCAGGTATGTAATTTCTATGTCCGGACTGCAAGTGTGAAACCTGGTAATGCCAGCATCTCTGATTTTAATTTCTGATAGTCACTAGCTTGCATAGGTTTCAGGGTGAAAAAGACCTTAAGGCATTGCCAGTCAGGAAGGATGTTATCAGTCTGGTCTGCTCAGCAACTGATCACCTTTCCCTTTCTGTGATCAGTTTAAGGGTCAATAAATAGATTTAACTTTATCACTAGGTCCACACCTCTGCAGGAAATAGCTGGTTCTTACCACCTGTGACTCAAGTCCACCATGGGATGGATCCTCACCTTTAAGTTGGACTACAAACTTTACTATAGCAGGATGTGGATGGTGCTCTGTTGTTCCTTGGTACTTTTTTTTGTAAAGGCCTCATAATTGTCTGCTGAGGCACTGCAAGGACAATATAGAAGTCTGTTTCAAAACAAAATGGCAATGTTTTGTTTCAGCAGAAAATTGTAAAAGAAAACATTTTATTGGTTCTTCTTCTTCTTTTGTCCCTAACCAGTTCGCAGGTGGTCTCTCCATAATAGTCTGTATGGCAAGCAGTGGTTGTCCGTCCTGCACATGTGTCCAAACCAGTGCAACCTCTTGTTCTGGATCTGTTAGCTGATTGTTGGCTACTGATCATATATGGTCCAGATGCTCTCATTTCTAATGAGGTCACGAAGCAAGATTCTCAAGATTTGGTGCAGGCATCACATTTGGAAAACGTCAAGCTTGTTCAGGTCTGGCTTGAGGAGAATCCACATTTCCAATTCATAAAAGAAAATTGGCAAGATCAGTGCCTGGAAAAGGTGAATGTTGATGGTGACAGAGATGTTTGTCTTCTTCCACAGACACCACTTCAGCAAGACAAATGCTGCAGTGGCTTGTCCAGTCCTGCTATGGACTTCAGCAATTGATGCCACCTTCTTCTCCTGGACCAGTAAACTCAGATACTCAAATTCTTGCTTTTGCTCAATCTGAACTCCCCCCAAGGTGGACAGTATCTTGTCACCTGTCAGTTACTATCACTTTGGTCTTGTCTGCATTTATTCATAGGCCATATTATTGGGCAATGCAGGCAATGTTGTAGAGGATATCTGTGACTTCAGCATCACTGTATGTGAAAATAGCAGTATCATTAGTGAATATCAGGTCAGTCACACAATGGGCTTCATTGTACTGGACTCTGCTCCTGTCCTCAAATACTCTCCTCATGATGGTTTCCACCACTATGTTGAACAGTAGTGGAGAGACCACACCCCCTTGATGGACCACAGTCTGGATGGTAAGCTCTTCAGACAGCTCACTCTGAATGTGTATCTGGCTGAATGAACCATTGTGTGACATCTGAAGGAGTCTAATGATTTTCTTCGGCATGTGCTCAGTCTCCAATGTCTTCCACAGGGCAGGCCAGTGGATACAGTCAAATGCAGATTAGAAATTGATAAAGACAATAACTGTACATTGTCCACACCAGATTCTTTCCTCCTTTAGTTGATGGATGGTGAAAAGTTGATCACAGCATCCTCTGTTTGCTCTGAATCTGGCCTATTCTTCCCTGCTGGTTTGCTCATGGTTTTTCTGCACCCTGAATTATATGATTTTCATAAAGACTTTGCCGATGATGGAGAGCAGGCTGATGTCATGGTAGTTCTTGCATTCCCTGTTGTCCCCCTTCTTGTGGACAGGTACAATGATGGCCTTCTTCCATGTGGATGGTATCTGTTCCAGAACCCATAGCAGCTTGATTAGTGTGTGGAGTTGGTGGAGCAGGATATTGCCTCCAGCCTTGATTGCTTCCACAATGACCTGATTTGTTCCTGGTGCCTTGCTGTTTCTCAATGTTCTGATAGCTGATTACATCTCTTTGACTATTGGCTTTGCATCACTCATTTTGTACTCAGGGAGATCGATTGGTGGTGGATTGACCATTGGTCCATGAGGTGGGTCATTGTTGTAAAACTCTTGAAAGAATTCCCTCCAACTTTTTAGGCATTCACAAGGTGAGTGCAATAATATCCCCTCCGCTTTTTTGATGTCGCTGGTGGGTCTGGTCTTCCTACTCAATCAACTGAGGGTGCTGTACAGGGTGAGGTACTCGTGTCTGGATGCCGACTACTCAAGGTTAGCTGCCACGTGGCTCCAATATGCTTTCCTTTCTGCTTTCAGCCTCTGGCGAATTTCTCAATTGAGATGCCGGTATCATTTGTAGTTGACCATCTTCATCTGCTTCTGTTGGGCTATGAGATCCAGACACTCATCAGATATCAGTGTTGGCATTCGGTGGAAGATGGGTGAGCATAGTGATTTTGCACATTCCATGATGGAGTTTGACATTTACTTTTCTGCCTCATCCATGTCTTCCATTTGGGCCAGTGCCTTAAACCAGTTTGACACTGCAATCTGCAATTCCTGTTTGTGGGTGGGGGCCATCAGTTGCTTCCAGTCCATCCTGGCTGGCGGAGATAACTTGCATGCTGTAAGCAAAGCTGCACCACAGCACGGATGAGGTCATGACTGGAGCCACAGTTTTATTGGTTCGTTCTTTCAAAGCTCTAAAGTACAGCAGTTTTTAGAGCAACATAGAGCATAGTACTTTGCCTAAAATGACTGAGTTCAGAAAATTATACACAGCAGTCTTTTATTTCTCCAACCAAATTCAAACTCCTTTAAATGTGCACAGGTTAAACTTCAACTGAAGCAGAGATGCTATCTATAATAACATCCCCCACTTTCTCAGTAGCCTTAAACTTAAGATAGCAACAGCTTTTTGGGTCTGAAGTATCACATATAAATCACTAGAACAAGTTTTAAAATATCTGGCAAAACCCCATAAAATACCAAATGACTATATCTCAGTAAACCTCACAGCAGTTCTGCTTTTTCCTTCAGTTCACACAACCGAACATTTTTTTCTTTACTGCATTTATCTCTTAAGCCTGCCTTCACTACTGTAATTAAACGTGCTCCTCTGAGACTGGATCAGGTTACACTCGCAGAACAACATACTCATAATAAAAGATACTGCACCTTACATGTATTACAAAACTGGCCACATGAATGTTTAGGAGCTATACACCTGTGCTTATACAGATTCCTATGTACTCTGCCGTATACCATACATGTATTCTCTTTTTATTTCATTTAAACATAAGTTGCTTTTACAATATCATTTCATGTATATTTTTCACAATTTCTTTAGTACTATCAGATCTATAAATGGAGATGTCTATAAATGAAAATCAAGTCCAACATTACAGTTCAAAGTATCTGAGGGGAGCATTCTCAGCGTCACAACCTAAATTACTGAATGTCTTAAAGACATACTAATTTACATGTTCTGCATGTGGCACTTCCCTTTTACAGAAAATAACTACTTATTATAATTAGGTACAATTGTTCAAACATTAACAAAGGTTAACTAACTATGAGTTGTACTTATGTGAGTCATGTACAGTAAAAATCACACCATATTGGACTTCAAGGGACCTGGCAAAGTAGTGCGTTGTATCCAACGTCCACTATATCCAGAGGTGGTCTTGCCACACACAAGGATATACCTTCAGGGCTCCTTGCTATGATGCTGCACCCTAGCAGATATAGTAGGTCAATGGGGGCATCCATTTATGACATCCATACAGAGGGAAGGAGGGTAGGAGTAGTATGGACAATTGTTGACACGGTGAGGGGTCCCAAATTGTCAACAAACCATGGATGTCATAAGTGGATGCTATAATATTTTTACATGTACAGTACTGTAATGTATTACTGATAAGCAAAGTAATCAGTTAGTTTTTTCTGCACTGCATTTCTTAATGCCATTTTAGCCATATATGCATCTAATTTGCCAGAGCAAGTGTCAGCAGGACATCTAACTCAGCTGGGTCACTAGCATTATGTTCAATGTAACGTTGCAACATTGTCAGTGCCATGTTTGCTTCACGTGGAGGTGCCAGTGGAACCTCATCATCACTGGATTTGACATCCCCTTGTGCACAACTGACACCTGTAGACTTTGCCTTAACTTCTGATACAATCTCCTGGTCAGTCAGTAAGACTCTATCTGGACCTGCTTATCAACTACAAGAAATTCTTCCAACGACATAGTCTGGTCCAGGAAGTGCAGTTCTATCAGTCATTCAAAAATGTTGCCACAGTCACAGGCAGCTGTAGAGGTGGATGGTTCTGGATGATCATCTGTGGACTTGGTAGTAGTATTGGATAGAATGTTCTAGACAGATCCCACCTTCTTAAAACAATTGCTGACTGTACTAGATGATATTTCATTCTCCCAAACTGAATGTGCCCAACTCAAACTCTGGAATATATCAACTGCAAAATTGTACAAAAGATATATTAATGCCCCCCGTATCATCCTTAAAAATTAAAACATTTAAAAAAAAATCAGTGGATTGTTGTGAAAAACTTCATAGAAAATCTGTAGTATTATGTAAAAAAATCAGTAAAGCCATAAAAATAATGTTTATGTTTTGTCATACTTTTTATGTACAAAAGTTACGCATAGCACTGGACACTGCTTGTGCAACAGCTATGCTAATATAGTTGTTACAAAATGCAAATCTACTTATTTTCTAAAGGATGTTTCTGGTAAATTTGCATAATAAAGTGCTCATTTTGTTGATGATTTATTTTTTATTTGGACAGGTTAGTCTGCACTTGAGAGCTATTTTTTGCTGTGCTTTTGTGTTAAGAAATTCCAGAGTCATCCATCTTATGGCAGAAGGTGTTTACCTGGTCTGAGTTGGGAATCACTCCAGGGAGTTCAGCATGCTGTTGTTTATTGACTAGATGGCATAGGAGTTAGTTTTCAAGCCTTTTTTCTCTCCTATAAATCAAGCAACTTTACAGGGCTCTGTGTTCTCTTACAGAGAAATTTGCAGTGCTTTTTCAAGTGTTTCAACTGCAGCCAGAGCCATCCAAGCTAAGATAAGAATATTTCTTTGATTTATTGTACTTGTACTTCATGTATACAGATATCACTACTGTTTGAGCATTTTTAAAGCATTTATTTAATTCTGTGGCAAAAATAGTTATTTATTTGTTTGTTTGGCTTTTTCTCATTTTGTTTGCCTCCAAATCATCCTGCAGAAGGAGGAATTATCCAGGGACTTTGGTGTTTGGTAGTTGTTTGTTGTTTAATCTACATTTGAGAGTGGCTTTTGTTATGCTTTTACATCAAGAAATTCGAGGATCCTCCATCTTGCTGTAGAAGGTGTTTACCTGGTCTCTCTGAGTTGGGGACCACTCCAGGAAGCTCAAAGTTTGGTTGTTTATTGGCTAGATGGCATAAGAGTCAGTTTTCAAACTTTTTTCACTGATGTAAATCAAGCAAGTTTGTAAAGAGCTGTCCATCGAGCAGCACTTGTTAGCAGTGCTGTGTATAATAGCAAATGCCTAGACAGTAAAATTTCCCTGTAAAGTTAGGATTAGATCTGAAACCTGTTAAACAATGTGACATTGTGTGGAATTCAGCTTAGAGCAGCTAGCTTGAACATTAAATAGCACTACCATATCCTAGCACTGTATATCATCTTGCCATTAACCCCAGAAACAATGATAGGAGACCCCTATTGAAACCCAATCCTTAATTCTAAACAGCCCACCATATTACAGGCCTGGACAACCTATGCAGTGTTTGCATATCTGGACATGAAACGGAAACCTGCTCATTAATACCTGTCCATGCCTCTACATTTAGTCAGATTTGCCTAATAAGCTCCTTCCTTTCCAACTGTAATGTTTGTGATCCACCCCTAATACTAGAAGGTACAGAATCAATAGCCACATATTTCCATTTGTGGAGTCCCTTTCATTTGTAAAAATTCTGTTACCCACTCTATCCCTGCAGCCTGGGAAAGAGTTGTATACAGATCTTTAATGTCAGTCATTAATGACACATCTTCCAAATGATACTCCATTTATGGATGTGATCTATATTGCTAAGTGCTTGAAATGTATGGTTTTTTTATGTGGGCAAAACTGACCATAAATTAAAGTTAGAATATACCAGCATGAATATAATATCAAGAGGAATTGCCTGAATAATGCACTGGAGAAACATGTCAACGATTACTGACAATCCAAAAACTAGAGGTACTGAAGACACCAGTGAGCCAGCAAGAAGTTTAAAAATTTATTAGTAATAAGCCAAGATTAAGCGCTTTTGTCAGTCTATAGCCAAGACTTCATCAGAATCTAAAAATTCATCAAACTTTACAATATTTAAATAGTAAAAAAATCACATGACCACTACATCAATTAACAACAGAAGCAAATTTGTTAACCCTGTGTTATCAAATACAAAAGAAGGTATTTGTTAGAACATTACATGCTGGAGGGATAGATTCCCTTCGCAGAGACTTCCCTTACTATGGAACAGGGTCCCGATCTATGTAAGACAGAGCCTGTCATTATCACTCTTCAAGAGGAACCTTGATGAGTGGATGGGTAACAGAAGGTTCACACCGGGGATCACACCAACAGCACTACTAGATAAGGGCCAAGGGTACTAGCTGCTAGTACAAGGGTCTAGGGAAATACTAAAGGGGCGGTGAATACTGCACAACGTGGCTAGGCTAATATATGCCTTCGGGCAGATAGCCCAGTACCAACCTATGAACCTATAAAGTGCAGGGTTTACACTTTGTATGATTTTAAACACAGTACACTACTGATTGAAATACATTCATTAAGGCCAGGGGGCACACAAGCATTCAACCTTAATTGCCACATAATTTCTCTATATTCGATAAGATCTTCCCATGGCCCTCCCGTCATATTCTGGGGTACAAAATCCAATCCAAAAAATAAAAATGAATGATCAGGGTGTATTTCCACATGCTTATGCAAAAAATATTTTAACATTCTTATTCTTTATATCTAGATTGTGCTTGTAAATACACTCTTTAAATTTCCGTTTGTTTTTTCCCACATAAAAACACAAAAATTGAAAACACTTTGCTACATATACTAAACCTATTGAATTACAAGTGCAGTGGAATGAAGTAACCAACTTATGGGTCCCTACCACTGATGTGTTACCCTTAAAAATAAATTTGCATTGGTTGCAGAGTCCACACTTATAGGTTCCCCACCTCTTGGCTGAATTTGAAACCAGTTTTCCACTGCCTTCCAACAGTTTTTTCAAGTTCTTCCCTGTCCTATATACTATACATGGTCTATCGCAAAACTTCTCAAAATCTTTCCCATAACAAGAAAATATTTTCCAGTTCTTACATAGTATGTTACCAATTGCATCACTGTCCACAGTGTAAGTTGTGACAAATGCCTTGCCATAATTTTTAGTATTGTTACCTGCAGCATATCTGTCATTAACATCCTCCATAATCTGAGTAGTGGAACCCGTAAAAAGAGGTAGGATGGTGCTTTCTAACCTTTAAGTACTAACCTCACTACGAATACTAACAATTAGTTGCAGCGGATATCCTCTTGCCTGGAACATGTCAAGAAGTTTGTTACTTTCTTGCTCAAACATATTGTCATCAGAAATCATTTTAGCCAGATGAATAAATTGTCCCTTTACCACCCCTTTCTTAACATGCCAAGGGTGGCAACTTGTGTAATGCAAGAGGGAATTTGAATAGTGGGGTTTCTTATAAATGTTAGTAGTAAGCCTCTCCTTAACATGATCTTTGGCTATTTGCACATCTAGGTAGCTAATACTTTCAGTTCTGTAGGAATAAGTACATTTCAAAAATGAGGTGGTGGAGTTCAAAGAGTTTACCAAGTCAGTTGCTTCTTCATTCATTTCCCCTGCTAAAAAAATAGCATCCAAAAATCTGGCATAGATTTTTAATGCCTGTATTTTTAGGTTACTTAGTATGTACTATTTTTCCCACTGCATCATGATTATATTAGCATACAGAGGGGTGCAATCTGCCCCCATTGCTACACCCCTTTTATGCTTAAAATACTGTCCTTCAATATAAACAAAGCTGTAATCTAAAATTATTTCCATCAATGTGACTAAAACTTCAATTTCATTAAAGAATATGATCTTAAATCCACTAGAAATTCCCTAAACCATTCAAGACCCTGTTGGTGGGGAATAACATTAAATAAACTACCAACATCTTCTGTTCCAAAACATAATGCTTTTGATTAGTTAACTTCCCTAAATTTTGTCACAAAATCCCAAGAGTCCTTACAGAGGTGGTGGTATCTTGCTAAACAATTTCTAAGCTTCAAATCCACGTATTTTGCCATGGCATGTACCTTAGAAGTACTAGCGTTAACAAATGGCCTCATAGGAGGATCCCTAAAATCTTTATGAAGCTTTGGAATGCCAAAAACAGTCGGCACTATGGGATATTTCACTTTAAGGAAACTCACTGTTCCCCCATCTATTTGCCCTTGGTCAAACATGTCTTGCAAGAAAAAAATCTATTTTCCTGTATGCCACATGAATATAATTTCATGTAGTTTCTTCATGCATATAATCATCAGTAATGTGAACAAACATTTTGTTAAAATAGTCTTGAATATACATCACCACAACCCCCCCTCCCCTTGTCAGTTTTCATAACCCATATGTTCTTATTTTGACAAACCAATGTTAACAATTAATTTTCAGTCACACTCAGGTTGTAAAACCCAACTATTCAAATTCCCTCTTGCATTAAACAAGTTGCTACCCTTGGCATGTTAAGAAAGGGGTGGTAAAGGAACAATTTATTCATCTGGGTAAAATTATTTCTGATGACGATATGTTTGAGCAAGAAAGTAACAAACTTCTTGACATGTTCCAGGCAAGAGGGTATCCGTTGCAACTGATTGTTAGCATTCATAGTGAGGTTAGTACTAAAAGGTTAGAAGACACCTACCTCTTTTTAGGGGTTCCACTACTCAGATTATGGAGGATGTTAATGACAGATATGCTACAGGTAGCAATACTAAAAATTATGGCAAGGCAATTGTCATAACTTACACTGTGGACAGTGATGCAATTGGTAACATACTATGTAAGAACTGGAAAATATTTTCTTGTTACGGGAAAGATTTCGGGAAGTATGGTGATAAACCATGTATAGTATATAGGGCAGGGAAGAACTTGAAAAAACTACAGGAAGGCAGTGAAAAACTGGCTTCAAATTCAGCCAAGAGGTGGGGAACCTACAAGTGTGAACTCTGCAACCAATGCAAATTTATTTTTGGGGATAACACTAGTGGTAGGAACCCACAAGTAGGTTACTTCATTCCACTGCACTTGTAATTCAATGGATTTAGTATATGTGGCAAAGTGTGTTCAATGTTTGTGTTTTTATGTGGGGAAAAAAACAAATGGAAATTTAAAGAGCGTATTTACGAGCACAATCTAGAAGGAATAAGACTGTTAAAAACTCTTTATACAAGCATGTGGTAATACATCCTGATCATTCATTTTTATTTTTTGGATTGGATTTTGTACCCCAGAATATGAGGGGAGGGCCATGGAAGATCTTATCAAATATAGAGAAATGATGTGGCAACTAAGGTTGAATGCTTGTGTGCCCCTTGGCCTTATTGAATGTATTTCAATCAGTAGTGTACTGCGTTTAAAATCATACAAAGTGTAAATCCTGCACCTTATGTTATAACAAATACCTTCTTTTGTATTTGATAACACAGGGCTAACAAATTTGCTTCTGTTGTTAATTGATGTGGTGGTCATGTGATTTTTTACTATTTAAATATTTATTTTATTTATTTATTTATTTTATTTTACATTTGTTAACCGGGATAGTCTGACTGGATACATGTCCTTTTTCAGCGGAGGCCCGGGGAGAAAAGCTCCAACAGAGTTACAATGACAATTTGTTACAGAAAATAGTAAATAAGATGAACAATAATGAGGAAGAGAGAAAAAAGAACAAAGAAAATAGACTATTTACATACTAGTACAAAACTACCATGCTCTATCTTATGAATATACTACTAATCATTAGAATATACATTAATAACATACTAGCAAAGTCGTTAGGCAGTATTATGCCATAGAGTTTGACAACATACATAGCTCTTATCACCTTAGCTAGGTTGTTTTTTTTTTTTTTTTTTTTTTTTTAGTATGGAAAATACGAAGAACTAGTATGGGCTTGGTTTTGGTTTTTGTTTATGGCACAGAGCTAGTCTGGGTTTGAGCAAGGACACAGCCAATGTGACTTAAAGTGGAGTTTTAGACTATTTTTGAATTGAACTAGTGAAGTTACAAGCATGAGGTTATTGGGGAGAGAGTTCCATATTTTACCATTGGTATTGGCAAACAGTGCGTCGCCGCCTAGGTTGAAAGATTTAGTTGTTTGGACAAGGAGTCTGTTTGCTGAGCGAAGGCAGCTTAGATTAGAGTAAGGAGTCATTAAGTTTTTTAGAGCAGGGGTATTCTCAGGTTGTTTAAGGATTTTGAATGCCTCTATGAGTTGGTACTGCTGAAGAAGGTATGGGAATTCTATCCATCCAAGTTTTTTCAGGTTAATACAGTGGTGCGTTCTGTAGGGTAGGCCTGTAACGAATCTGGCAATGTGATTATAGCAGGATGAGAGCTTGTTCAGATCAGATTTGTTTAGGTTAGTAAGCACAGGAGAGGCATATAGTAGGGTAGAGAGAAGGTGTGAGCGGGCAGTGGCTGCCCTGGCATTCGGAGTAAGGAAGGTTTTTATTCTGTATAAGGTCCCAAGTTTCTTGTTGACTGACTTAATAGTTTGGTTGATATGCATGTCAAATCTGAGTCTATTATCAATTTTTACTCCTAGTAGCTTTGCATAGGTGTCAGGGGAGATAATGGTTCCATTATTGGATTGTATAGTAAAGTGTTCGGTAGGTGATTTATTAGTTGGGTAGAAGAGAAGTAGTTTGGTTTTGTTTGGGTTTAAGATCAGGTGATGGTTGGCAAGCCAGTTTTCGACTGTGGTGAAACTGTGTTGGGTAGTAGTTAGTAGATTTTCAAGAGAGGCATTGGAACATATTAGCGTTGAGTCATCTGCATACTGAATACAGGTGGCTTCAGGGATGACTGTTTGGAGGTCGTTTATAAAGACTGAAAAGAGGAGAGGTCCTAATATGGAGCCTTGAGGAACTCCTATGGTATTTGGTAGCATGCAGGAGAGCTTGTTGTGCCACATTACTGCTTGCTGTCTCCCAGTGAGGTAGGCTTGAAACCAGTCAAGAGCTGGAGTATCTAGATGCAGGGTTTTTAGAGTGTGTAGAAGTAACTGGTGGTTTACCATATCGAAGGCTTTCGATAGGTCCAGGAAGAGAGCGGAGGATATTTTTTTGTTATTCCGGTTAAGATTTATATTTTCAGTAAAAGAGAGGAGGGCAGTGGTTGTACTATGATGGGGTCTGAATCCATGTTGAGAGTCTGTGAGTAGTTTATTCTGGGTTAAATAGAGCATTAGTTGGTTGTGCATGCACTTTTCCATAATTTTGGCAAGTGGTGATAGTATGGCTATAAGTCTATAGTTTGATAGTTCTGTGGATGAACCTCCTTTGTGGAGTGGTATAACGTAGGATATTTTCCATATTGAGGGGATTGTGGCCCCAGTTATGGTTCTGTTAATTAAGATCGAGATAGGGTAGGCTACGACATCTGCAGCTATTTGCAGGTATTCAGCCGGGAGAAGATCGGCAGAAAGGGTGGTTGGCTTCAGCTTTTTCAAAAGGGATCTGATAAAGGATGTGGACACGGGTTGGAAGTTAAAAGAGAGTGGCGAGTCGGGTATAGTATATATTGATGTGGAGGGAGGAGAAAGTTGGTTAGCTAAGGACTGAATGGTTTCAGTGAAGAAAGTATTGAAGGAATTTGCTACTTCTTCTTGGCTCTTGTCAGATAGTGTTCCTGGGGTAGGAGTGGTGGATTTGCCTGGTTGGAGAAGTTTATTTAAGCCTGCCCAGTACTTTTGAGGGTTATTTTGATGTTTGTGTTGCAGATGGTAGAAGTAGTTTTTCTTGTCTAGTGTGATGGCTTTTTTAGTCTCATTTCTTAATTGTTGGAATTTGATACGATCTAGGGGTAACTTGGCAGTGCGCCATTTATCCCATGCTTTATCTCTAATTGTTATTTTGGATTTGGATTCTGTTGTTAGCCAGGGTGCTAGTTGAGTTTTAATTCTGAGTGAGCGTTTTGGAGCATGTGATTCAAGTATAGTAAGGAATGTATTGTTAAAGAATGACACTGCCACATCAAGGGGAAGGTACTTTAGTTTTGACCAGTTACAGGATTTGAGTTCTAATTGAAATTTTGTTGGGTAAAAGTTTTTCTTGGTTCTGATGGACCTATAGATGGGCAAGCTTGCACAACTGGTTTTGTCTTTCATAATGTATGTGATCAGGTGATCACTAAGATCATTGGGGAGAGTTCCAGACATATAGTTCTGGGGGTGACTATTGGTGAGTATCCAGTCAAGTATACTCTCTTTTTGGTTAGAATTTCCTGGTCTGGTGGTAGAGGATATGATCTGAGAGAATCCATGTAGGTTAACAGAGATGGGGTTGGACTGTGTTGTGCATTGGTTCCAGTCAATATTAACATCACCCAGGACAACAGTTTCTTGAGGGTAGTTGTTAGCTATCCAGTGTAGAATGACCTCTAGTGTTTCTACATTGTTCCCAGGGGGAATGTAGATAACAATTAGATTTATGCTCTTTTGATTGTTTAGTAGAAGTTTTAGAGCTAGTATTTCAGCGTTAGAGACCTGGGGTGGTTGTATGGGATTAGTTATGATGTTAAGTGTGCTATTATATAAGACGGCTATTCCTCCTCCTCTTTTCTTTATGCGATCAACCCTAAGTATATTGTATCCGGGTGGCAAGATCTCATTATCTTTGGTTGATGGCCTGAGTCAGGTTTCAGATACACACATTATGTTAGGGAGGTAGGTAGCTAGCACAGCATGCAGGCTATGTACCTTGTTGTTTAGGCTTCTTATGTTTAAGTGGCAAATTAAAAGGGAGTTAACCAGTCTGTGGGAGAGTGGAGGGCTGGGAGAATTTGGAGTTGAGGTTGGGCCTGGATTAGGATGAATGTCTCCATCTATGGTGATGTTTTTTCTTGGCTAAGATAGTAGACTAAGAACTTTAAATAGTAGTTTTAGTCCATATTTAGATTTTGAGGTTGTTTGGAGTGGTTTATTAAGAAACAGGTTGTTAGAATTTGTAGTTTTTGGGGTTGTGTAGTAGTGGGCAAATTCAGCAATCAGTGGAGGTAGGGGGGTATTGGTTTGACGTTTTGGATAGGAGAAACCTATGAATGGTAGATGTTCATAGCTAGTAAGAAAGTATGGTAGAATTAAGAGTGGTAAGATAAGGGGAAGGAATTTACAATTAGTTATAGCCATGGTATATTTCATCTATGAGTGGGGATGATGTGCCTCAGAGGAATAGTAGTGATTAATCTGTAAAATGGTGGGAGGGGGAGGGAGATTTTGGAGAGGAAGTTATGTAGGTTGGAAAGGATGTGGGGGTGTGGCTTGGTGGCTATAAATGTGGAGGTAGTGGTGGCGGGTGGGATAAGGGGGCAGGGTGGGGTGTGAAGCGAGCCCGAGCATAGCGAGGGCGAGGCGGAGCGGGGATAAACCAGCCTCAGACTTTTTAGGGCCTATGAGTAGAGTAAGTAAACATATATGGAGTACAGGCTTCAATTTTAACTGCTACAATTTTAACTGTTATTATGCTGGAAGTTGATTATTTAATAGCAAAGGGGTTTACTGCTGTGTTTTAGAACCCAGTATATGGCTTTGACTGAAATCACATAAGGGTGTTATTTTCCTTGAATACAGATCATATTAACCTTGGTCGAGTGTTTGGTGGTGGTGGGGATATTCTGTTGCTCTAATATTGTAGAGTTTGTTGGATTTTTAGATTCTGATGAAGTCTTGGTTATAGAGTGATGAAAGCGCTTAATCTTGGTGGCTTACTACTAATACATTTTTAAACTTCTTGCTGGTGTCTTCAGTTCCTCTAGTTTTTGGACTGTCTGTATTTGTTGTTCTTCGTTCCTGGTTTGTGTTTTGCATGTCAATGATTACCCTGGACATCATTTTTTCTTATATGGCTCTTGATTCCATAACTTCTAGCATTAGAGGTGGATCACAAACATTACAGTTGGAAAAGAAGGAGCTTATTTGGCAAATTTGACTAAATGTGGGGGCGTGGCCAGGTATTAATGAGCAGACTTCCATTTCATGTTTCTTGAAATTTAAAGCACTTGAATGGTAAAAGTTTTAGGTTAAGCGTCAAGGTTAAAATGTAAATTGTTGTCGAAAAATTTTAAAAAAATTATGATACTATCTAGTTTGAATGTATTCCCTTGAGTAGGAGCTAGGATCAAATGGAGTTTATCATTTGATTTTTATTATTTGATTTTTACAGAAGTTTGCAGAAAATATGGATAAGGTGATTGGGGGAGGAAACAAGTTGTAGACCAATCATGAGGCAAAGTTTTTTTTTTTTTTTTTTTACTAATGAAACAGCGAATGTATGCAGTATGTAGAATAGAATGACACTAGCATTATTGGTTGAAAGTTATGTTTTTCAACCAATCAGTTAAACGTGGTGGGCCAGCGATTTATGTATTATAAGCCTTTACATACCAATAGGGTAATATTTTTACTGTTTATGTAAAATAGATTTTTAAGGTTGTTTTTTGGTTTTGAGATTTTTGGTAAACCAATCAATGGCATTTATGATTGGCTGAGACAGTCAATGAAGCAATTTTCAAGTGTATTTAAAGTTTTAAACATTTTAGTTTGGTAATCTGAAGAAGTTTATTATTTTAATGGATGAAAGCGCTTATTCTACTGTTTTTAATGTCCATGGCACGTTATTATTGTTTTCTAAGCATCAATAGTTATTTTGGAGCCAGTCTGGTTTCAGTGCCATGTTTTTTTTACATTTTTTACTTTTCAGCTGTACCTGATTTTCTAGAATGCTCATATTTTTTCCTCCTATACCTGCCCTGTTCCTTATAACTCATAGGCCACTGCAATCAGTGAATAACATCAGACATTAGTGAATCATGCTTCTTATTATGTAAAAATTATTATAAAGCCACATGCACACATTTCACCATCACTACTTGTCCACTAAACTCCCCAGCACTTACGTCTTATGTAGTCTCATCCAGTGGAAGCAAAGGGTGAACATGAGCATTTGGCAGTACATCCAGCTGAGATAATTTATACAGCTGAGTGATTCTCTGAATTGCTTGGCTGCATAAATGCCTTAACATGAGCATTTCCAAGGGGAAGAGCATCTGCCATAGGCCTCTTCCTTGGAATGCCTCATTAGCATTTGCAGTAGACCATAGAGACGGCCAACTTTTCTTAATGGTAGGGAGGTCTGTCTGAATCAGAAATGGTTATCGCAAAGTGTAAACCAGGCTCATAACTTTTGCTAACCTTTCTGAATCAAGCTCAATGTTTAAGTATGTAGCCAATCAATATATATATATATATATATATATATATATATATATATATATATATATATATATATATATATATATATACACACACACAGATAGATATATATATATATATATATATATATATATATATATATATATATATATATATATATATGGGATCCGTCAATATGTTTGAAGTTTCAGTACTTTGAACCCACTTCACCGAGACCACTTGTTCGAAGTAGTGAAACTTCGAACATTGACTTCAGCAGTCGCACTACAGCGAGGAATGGGAATATGCCCTTTTCCCCGCTGTAGTGTGATCTTGGAGTTGGTATATTTAAGTAGGGGGGGTGGGGGGCACAGCCCCCCTCATGGGGGGTGCTAGGGGGGCTTGCCCCCCCCGCAAAAACACATTTTAGTGTTTTTTTTGGCTAGCCCGGGGAACTAGACTTGGCGAAAGTGCACTTTTGTTTAAGTGGAGTTTCACTGAAGTGTAGGGTCTACTGCTCTATTTCGAAGAAGTGTCTTTCTTGATGTAGAGCAGTAGACCCATATATATGTGTGTATACATATATATATATATATATATATATATATATATATATATATATATATACACGCACATATAGATAAAATAAAAGTTATGTACTCACCATAACTATGCATCTGTGTTGTCCATTTTCATTTTTCCTCAACAAATGGGTCTTAGATCCAAGGATCCGGCTTGGCCACATTTCTTTTAGACTCTTGGATTCGACTCTCAAGCTTCTCCCTTTGCCAGTAATGCTTCAGAACCCTGTAATACCTCAGATTGAGTTTGCTGCTCAATAAAGAAAGACTTATTATAGCTCACATAAAAGATAAATGAAGAATTGGGGGTTAAACAGGAGCAGTGGTTCCAGTATTTCTATCAGGTCATTCCCAGAAGAAAAGGACAGGGGGAAGTTGAGGAAGAATGAAAATGGACAACACAGATGCATAGTTATGATGAGTATATAACTTCTACATCTGATGTTGTCATTTTCATTCATTCCTCAATGAATGTGACACAGAGTCCCCAGCTATAATAACCATGGGTGGCCTTGCCTTCATGGAAGGATATTTTGGAGTACTGCAGAACCAAAAGCAGCTCTGCCTCTTGAAATGAGATCCAACTTGTAATGAGCAATAAAGGTATGGGCATTGGACCAAGTGGCTGCAGCACAAATTTCATCACTAGAAGCTCTGAACCAGAAAGCAGATGTAGTAACCATAGATCTAGTGGAATGAGATTTTGGAGGCCTCGGCAAAGGACAACCCTCATTGACTATAAACAAATAAAATGCAATCTGTTAACCATTTTGCTTAGGTAACTTTGAAAACTGGGTTTCCCAATCTGTTGGAGACAAAGGAGACAAACAACTGATCAGTTTTCCTAAAAAAAATTTCTCCTATGAAGATAAAATTGAAGCTGTATATGCACATCTAAGAGATGAAGCAGGTATTCACCTTTATTAAAAAAAATTAGGAAGAACACAGGTAAATTGATGACTTGATTCATGTTTGCTTTTGAAGCAACCTTGGCAGAAAGGATGGATTAGTATGTAAAGTATCTCTGTCTTTGTGGAAAATCAAGTAAGGGGATTTTGAGGAGAGTGGTTGGAGTTCAGAAACTCACATCACTGAAGTGATGACCGCTAAAAAGATTGTCTTCCAAGAAAGAAACTTGATATCATACTTCGCCAAAGGCACAAAGGGAGACTTAGTCAAACTCTGTATTAACAGCATAAAACCCCAGGGTGGAGTAGGTCTTTAATTGGAGGGCTAAGCAAACAGTTCCTTTAAGGAAGGCACTGCATAACTTGAAGGCAAAACAAAGTTGGAAATGG